>NC_135860.1:23823894-24083894 GCF_031162955.1 Sander vitreus | reverse complement strand
CTGACCATCTCAATTTATATCTATTATATTTTTTTTGGGTTAACAATATTTGTTTGCTTATATCTTTGATAGTGCCAGTCTTTCATTATTGTCATTGTCAATTTATCATTAGTCAAAAAAACAAGTGATGATGGTGCAAGACTGAAATATGGCACTTTGATGGGGTGTGATGTTGGAGAATCAGCAAACGGAATGTCACAATGTGAACTGGAGTCTGCTTCATTCATTATCTGCCTATATTGGCATACCTTGAAGTTCATTATTGCTTGAATATCAGTCAGTCAGTGTTGTCCACTCCTGATACAACACAGACAGAATAGGTCAATTGTCATAGACTCCCAAAACAAGATAAATGGCCGTTCTATTTATTGCTGCAAGTGGCTGTTTTAAACATAATAAACAAAAAAAAAAACATTTTAATCAACGTGAAGACACAAACGTCATTGCGTCACAGACCAAGGTCTGTAAAACTGGGTTGATTGTGATAGTTGACTCAGGGTCTCTCAAGGGACGTTGTCTCCTGAGTGAAAGTGCTGTGTTTGTTTAATCCACACACAGCCCCAACCACTATAACAAAGTCCAACTATCAAATATCTCCATGTGTTGATGTTGATATTTGGATTTTACAGTATATGGTCAATTCTTTCTTCTCTGGTAGTCACTGAAACATCAGTGTATGGGATCCTCCTGAAAAACTAAAAAACAAATAATTAGTTTATGTAAATAACAGCAAAGAAAAACTTTCAAAGTTAATTAGAATCCATTTTTGGAAGAAAAAAAATGACATTATAACGTTCACATTGCATCATCGTAGTCAATGTTATTGCATTGCAGTTGGTGATAAGCCGTGAAAATAACCTGACAGAGTACAAGGCAGAGATAAGAGGAAGATAGAATGTGCATCTATCTCACTGTGTTAATTAAAGATAATCAGTTCTTAAACACATCCAACCCTTTAAATTAACACGAGATGGTTAGTCCTGCACCTCAAAGAAAAAGAAAAAGAACACAGAGATTTAAACCCTGATAGAGACAGAAGCTGTTACCATCCAACTGTCAAGCACATTATACGCAAACTTTTGAAATGTTACCAAAAATAAAATGTTAATTATAAGTGTTTCTATTGTGTTGGAGTAGCCACACACACTTATTGAATATAGACAGAACTATAACAAAAATACATGCAGGAGACTGTCCAGCATTGAACAAAATATTATTATTCTAATTCATGTTGGGCATGTTTCATGTTGTCAGACGAAGATCTACAAAGAAATGTGCATGATAATCTACTAATTAGGTTGGTACCAATTCCAGGTCCATTGTCTGTCCAATATCACAATAGATATTTATAGACTGAAGTCATGGGTAGCAGATGTCTTTAACATGTTAAACATCTCCTAAATGTCAAAATTGTCAAAAGAAAAAGTCTGAAACAGAACTTTCAAGTCAAGTCCTAAGGTGGTTACCTTCTGCCCTTTTTAGTGGAACATCTAAGAGACATTCCTTCCTTAAAGGGAAGTAGTAGTTCACAGAAAACAGTATCAAACAGTTAAATATGTGTATAACAAAATAAAAATGTCATTACAAGTTTCCCCAGACCATTTAAACATATAACTATATAAAAACAGCCAGTATCTGCACAGTACTGTAAATCTGAAAACAATCTGAAAAACTTTGGTTATATATTTTGTAATGTTGGCATATATAATTACCACTGGTATCAACAAAATCAACAAACAAAGTGAATAATTTTCTAATACAACATATCATTTGCATAAGAAGCAGTGGACTCACAAACAAACAAAAGAGAACTTATTTTTAAGACAATGGTGTCAGTTCATCTTCTATGTCTTCAGATAAACCACAGCAGTTAACGAAAGGCCTGTCCGGGTGTCTTTGCTCCCCCTTCCCCCCCTCCCCCAGTGATTCCAATTGCGGGCATCAGTAGGAAGCTGAGCTTCCTTGCCAGGCTTTGTTGTCTGTGACTCCCCTACGCTAGCTTTCATTTGACTCCCAGTGTGAGTTCCGTGTTAATTAGGTAAATGAATACATGTGTACAGATGGGCCGCCCCGCACTAATAGCAACACCAGCACAATCGCAACAAAAGGGCCCTACCAGCTAAGGCTAAGTTTGTGATTAAAGGAAAGGCCTCTATGGCGAGGTGTAACAAAACGGCATACAGCGGGCTTTGAAGCTTATTTATGGCGCTTTATCTAATCCCTACCACCCGTGGCTATGGAAGAGATATGGATGTATTATTCATGATAATGTATAGTGGTGACTCTTATGCAGATTCACAACAAAGGCAAACTTTTGTTTTTGTGCCTCTAAACGGCCAATTATTTTTTTCTCTTTTAGACTGATGTGGAACGGATCAAATGGTGAAGAGAAAAAAAAAACGGTGTTTCTGACGTTTGGTGGACCAGTTTACTCCTTGTTCTTGTCTGTCTTGTGAGTCTCTGAGCCCTAAAGCTATGGGCTTCCTTGGCAGAACTTCTGACTACAAATCAGTTTTATTCTTCTCACCTAGGGGATGCCAGAGATCCTCCATAGTCCTAGTAGTAAAAATTTGAACTCAGTCCAAATCCACATCATGAACGTACAGGTCACAAAACAAAGCGGGATCCTTAAAGTAACAAATCTAGCTGAAAACATCTGAAAATAATTGGCAATGTACCTTGCACTTCTGGGTGCTTTGTATCGTTTGGTTGTGGGTTTTTTTCTCTCTTTGGGCTGTTATCCTCTCAATTTACGATGTGACATTGAAAATATGATGTGGATAGTTGAGTATTTGGTTTACACATGCAGCTTTTCACTTCAGGAGAAGCAGGGGTCAATAGTCAATCAATTGGCCCCATTACACCTAATAAAATGAGTTGTAATCTTTCTTTGTTATGCTGAAATGAAACTGCTGGGTCAAACTTCTTAAATACAGGAGACTCGCATGTGGTTTGGCCCTATTAAACGTCCATTCAACCAGTGTTTGACCCCCTTCATATTAGACTGCTTTCACAGGTACCCTGTAGTCATTACCTCCAATCTGAAGCTGTCGGTCCATACACATAATGGCTAAACCAGAGAGTATTAAAGGGGCGCCATGCAGTTTTGGCAATTTCTTCACTGTTTTCTCGCTTTTTGCTTGCAGGTTTCTCCATAAAGCTCCCCCTAGAGCTTCGGAATAGATATTTGGCAACACTGTCGTAAAAACTCGTTGGCGACTCTCCCCCCCTCCCGTCTTCTCCCTCTGTTCTTGTGCATTTGTTTTCAAAGAAGCCGGCAAACGCACGGAGCCATGTCCACTGAGGTTTTTCTCGAAATATTACCCTTCTCTCCCGGGTCCGTAACATTATTCTTTTTTCCTACAACGGCCTTAGAATGCTGTCGGAGCAGAAGCAACTTGCGTTTGCCAACATCAAGCTGACAAGAAACTCTGTGGCAGATAAAGTTCCTGATCAAAGATACTTACAAGTGCAACAGCAAGAACACCAGGTCAGCATCGGATTTGCAGGCTTCTGTTTGTCTCAGTTCTCGCCATTCTGAAAACGCAGGTCCGATGTTTACTCGTGTCAGTTTGCTCTTTCTCTGTTCCTCCGACAATGCTTTCCTAGCTTTCTGCTTCTTTTTTGCCGGCTCAGCCGTGACGATAGTGTGAAAAACTCCATCGCTACCTTGTTAGCCGGTTCCTGAATGGGCGTATGTGTGCAGTGCCGTGAAGCAATTCGTTACATCGCGAGACCTGATATCACGCGATACTTCCTGACGGTTGCAAGGGTGTTTTTGCTGCTCACAGGCGCAAGGGGGGAGCTAGACGGCCACCATTCAACCTGAAAAAAAGTCATATAACCATTCCAATGACCGAAGCTGTTCAGTTAAGGTAAATTAAGCTAAACAAAACTGCATAGTTCCCCTTTAAATGATGTCAATATCATTAGATACGTTTTAATCCCTTATACAGACACCTGTTCACCGAAACAAAGCAGTGTCCATTCTGCGTTCAATCCAGATCAGGACAAAATCGCCTAATGCCCGTTGGCCCATTTACCAACAGCCAACAAGGGTTATACTTATCTGCTCATCATGAAATATTTTCCAATTATTATAAAAGACTTTTTTCCCCATCTTTTTTTTAACTTAAACCAAGAATACATCCCAGCACATTCTATCCATTTACTCATTAAATAAGTCATTCTTGCCAAGTGACCTGTCTGGCCTTCTTAATAGCCAAAACATTGCCATTTTGTTAATAATGGGGTTGTATTCTTTTTACAACTCAACTAATAACTGTTCTGTATTTTCAAAGAAGGCTGATCACTCTCCATTTCCCCACTGCCATGCCAGTGCTACATTCATGTGCAGTAAAGGTTGTGCAAACCTGGGTTGAATTATCATCAGTGTTGAATGGCATTCAAAGTAGAACATTTTGGATGTGATCTGACCCAAAACGTGACAGTATGTAGTGTACTGTACCACCATGTTTGGGTACAACTGTCATGATGATTTTCAAACCTTCTGAGGCCAATAATGACTTTTGTGGTTGTTTTTAACATCGCTAGTGATAAAGTGTGCAGAGACTACTATTGTACTGTAGGTCCCCTGGCTTTGCTTATCAGCCTATAAAGAGGTAGACCATGCTAGTCTGGCCATACTTACATCTGGTCCATACTCAACTTGAGGGCCATGGATTGTTTTTATGTTTTTATGATCCAGCTCCCCATGTTGAGTTATCAGCCCACAACTGAGTTCTTTCTAGTCTTGTCATTTCACCTGCAGGACTTTTGAGAAGTACATTAGGTCAAGTGATTAAGTGTCAATAAATATATAAATAATAATAATAATAATAATAATAACAACACTTTAATGTGGCTGTCTGTCAGGGTTGTGTTTTGTCCTAACTACTGTTCTTTAAGCTGATAAGTAATACACTGATCAGATGAACTAGGTTCCCCTAACAGGCACTCTATCAAGATTGCTAAAGGTGCAGCTCTCAGCCACGTCCAGAAAACGGTTTAGTTTCAGAGAGAGGGCTTCATCCTCTTAGATACTTCCAGTAAGAGCAATCATGTAGACTGACAATCAAAGGCTAACTGATGGGGTAAATCTGTGTTTCTGGATCATAAAACAAAGTTACAGTATGCCAAACACACCTGTAGAATACATGTTATTCTATTTTATGTTGGACACCTATAGATATTACAGTCAAATATTGTCCCATGTCTTTGCTTTGTTTGATGTGGCATCAATGAGCTGATTGCAACAAGTTTCTTCATACCTTTTCTCTGAGGCTTTATGAAAGCCTTTCTGGGCAAGTAGGAATTCTTGTATGAGAGAATCCTAAAATGTAAACGTTCATTTTGAAATTATCCTAATCAGAGGATGGGGTGGGATTGCCCCTGGATGGCTAAGTCAATGCGAAACAACCACACCAGAGTTATCTGTGCTAAATGAAAGACTGTCATTAATTCAAAAGCAGTTAATAATGGATGAGGGAAGTCATCACTGAAAGCTATTTACGGTTTGAGGAGGCATACATATGAATAGATGAACCTTTCCTCTCTCACAGTGACAGTCGAGGGTCACTTTACAAAACTGTTGGCAGCAGAAGATCTTCCTGTAGCAGACAGACAGAGCTGCTGTCACTCAACGATGAGCTGTCACCCTCTGCTGAGATACCACGAGAGAGAGAGAGAGAGAGAGAGAGAGAGAGAGAGAGAGAGAGAGAGAGAGAGAGAGTGTGTGTGTGTGTGTGTGTGTGTGTGTCAATGTGACAGGTCTGAATTAATGAGAGGTATGTGTAAAGGGGAGAGAGAGATGTTAAGGAGTAAGGAGGGCAAAGATGGCGGCTGAGTAGTGGCGATTACAGCATGTGTGTATGTAGAATTGGCTCTCAAAAGAATAATTTCATTGCTTCCTGCCTTATTTAAGGTGAAGCCAGAATCACATAAATCTTTAATCTTTGTTCCTATCTTTGACAGTTTCATGTCAAAAACATCTCAAAGTTTCTAGTATAGAGATACCAGCAGCGGTGGAAGAAGTATTCAGATCCTTTACTTAAGTAAAAGTACCAATACCACACTGTACAAAAATACTCTGTTACAAGTAAAAGTCCTGCATTGAAAATGTTACTTAAGTAAAAGTATGTAAGTATCATCAGGAAAATGTACTTCAAGTATTAAAAGTAAAGAAAAATCCTCCCATTTTAGAAACTGGAAATGATCCAAACAGTTGCATGTTTAATGGTCTAATCATTTCAGTTGGACTTGTAGGCCGTTATATTGCTGGCTAGTTTAATTTATAATGAATAATCATATTTTATAAACTACATGTGTTTTGTGTGCAAACATCTTAATGTGTAAAGTAACTAAAGCTTTCAGATGAATGTAGTGGAGTATAAAGTACAATATTTCACTCTGAAATGTAGTGGAGTAGAAAGTTGCATGAAAAGAAAAGACTCAAGTAAAGTACAAGTACCTCAGTTTTGTACTTAAGTACAATACTTGAGTAAATGTTACATTCCACTACTGGATACCAGTAACCACTATATGAAAGCGTTTTGTATTTGCTCTTATAAAAACTCCACATCTTGTGGTGTACAGGAAGGGATGTCATTTATATGTTTGCTAGCTTGTTATAAAAAGAAGAGTACCAGTAATACTGCACTGTGCACCGAAAAGAGACAAGAGCCCTATTTTAATGTTCTGAAACGCAAGTATCAAACGCCAAATGCAAGTAGCTTTGTGGGCGGATCTCGTGCGCTGTTGCTATTATACCGGCGGGATAAATGACTCTTGCGCCCGACGCAAATCTAAAATGGTTTGGTCTAAAATAGCTACGTTACTCATAAGTGTGGTTTGGGCGAAATGTGCAATTAACCAATCAGAGCGTTATCTCACATGCCCTTTAAAAGCAGGCGCGCTTGTTCCATGGCGGATTACTATTATAATGGCGGATTTACTAGACGCATGCTCTTAATACATCCATGGGCGCACAAGCCAGGAGCGGTTCACAGCCGAGGAGCCGACGTTTGCTAAAGATTTTTCTTTTTGTCAAAATGTCACAAAAACATACTTTCCGATGTTTTGGGCTCACTGAATCACAAGGTTATGAATGCATGGTGATATTTTTGCAATGTAGTCTAACAGACCGAGATTACCTCACTATAGACGATGCAGCTCTTCTGTCTCTCCTCTCCCGTGCTGCTGCTGGGGCATTTGGGTTAAGTGGCATCGGCACATGCAGTTCAACATCACATCTCCTTAAGTCCTCTAATATTTCCCCATTTATGTCATCAACACATCCATGATTCATGGCAATGTTGTGTAAAACAAGGTCATATATTTCCTTGTATTTATGTATGGTTTGCAAAAATGGGAACTGCTGGGTCTGTGAGATGAGAGAAGCAAAGTATATGCGCTGTGTGCACACTCTACATTACGGCCAAGCATGCGCCCTTAAAATAGCATCTGAATAACGCGCCACTGACTTTAGACTAGGTTTTTCCTGGTCTGTGGTGGAACTGCTTTCTGAAACTGCAAAATAGTGTGAGAGCGGACAGAATAGAGGAGGTGGTATTCTAGATGAAACCTACCTCTAACACACCGACAACGCCACCCTGGGAATGCCACCTCAGAGAATGATTTCAATTACTAATGAATGATTTTAATTCCAATTGCAAGGTTATTGATATATTTAAGGTCACACAGGTAAGTATACAACGCAGCCAGAGATGAGGTTCAATTTTTTAAAAGAAGCACATTTTATTTCAATAAATTTAAAAACAAAACAGTTTAAAACACATTCTTACCAAAAAAGGGGGGAGAAAATAATTTTGCTGAGGCTTACCAGTGGAGGAGAAGGGAATACGAGGGCAGCGAGGGATCCCAGGGAAAGTCACCTGTGAAAACACAAAAACACACAACAGTGGATACAGCAAATGAAAGCGGGGAGACACAGCACACAGGAAGGGAATACCACCACCCGGACACCAGCACCACCACCTTCAGCTCTCAGCAACTAAAATGGGAACAAAAATGGACGACACACACAATTAGCAGGGTTCACTCCACAAAAAGAACATCAAAATCAATATACGAGGTTATAAAGAAAAGAACAAACTAAAAGAAATGTAACACAATATAGACACACTATAAACTGCCAGAACCACTAGTGGTTCCAGGAGGCAGTACAAAACAAGAATATGAATTAAAAAGAAAAGACTTGGCAATAAACCCAAAAGAAACAAAATCCTAATTATAATTAAAACAATAACATAACCAAAGAAACTCCACTTTTAAGTAGAAAACTCACTAATGAAAAGAAAACTAAACAAAATGTAATTGCCACGTCTAACTAAATTGAAAACAAAACAAACGAAAAGAAACAAACCAAATTATAATGTGGGGTGCTAACCCCTTTTTACTACATTCACACAGTTAAGACCATGACCCACACATATGACCACATGGCAGAGGCGTAATTATTCCGTACAATACTTGTACCACGCCGAATATGCAAGACAGTCTGTAGGCAACACAACAGGTAGGCAAACCAGTCTGTAGGCAGGAATAGCACTTTGGCAAAGAGCCGTCCAGGCAAAACAGCAGCCGGTAGTTGAAATGCTAGACAGCTAACAGAGATCTCCGGCGGCACCAGCCCGGTTCCTAGTGTTTACAGAAAATAACAATTAACAACAAATAAATCTAAAGAATAAATCCGACCCCATTTAGCCCACATACCGTTCAAGCAGTTTTAGTAGACCCAGAAGGAGGCAGCTCCGAGCATACAAACCGCAGCAGCTATCAGTGTTACTCGCTTCTCATTCACGGCGTTCAACCGGCAAGGTGGAGGATAACCCGCCAACCGAAGATCTACAAGCGTTCAGTACATAATAAAATAACGACAACGAAATAACAGTGAAAGTGAGTGCGGAGGCAGCAAAGCCGCTACCCTACCTGTAGCCCTGCAGAACAACTCACAGAGTGAGCAACCCGGAAGTGTAGAGTACTTCCGTCACCAACGAGCAAGAGAGGGCGGAAGGAGAACACTAGCTGTTTTTATACGGGGGCCCTGCAGCCGTGATTGGCCAAAAGAGCGCCAGGTAGTTAGGAGTTACTCATACTGCTACAATCGCACTAGGGAACGTTTGCGCCGGAACACGCCTCCTCTTTTTGCTGAACCGCAGCCGGGAGCGCCAAGTTCATTTCCTAATTTACCGACGTGAGTCTGTGGAGGGAAAAGTCCGCTGTGCATCGGGTGCAAAATAGGAATGATACATGCGTCAGTGTACAGTGTACAATGTAAATTGCGTGCAAGATAGGGCCCTAAGAGTTTACAGCCAAGCTAGCTGCTCTGTCTAGATAGGGACGTGCTCTGGCAACTGATGAGACACTACGGCATACCAGAGAAGTTCACCACCATCATCAAGAACACCTATTTGGGAATGCAATGTAGAATCATACATGAAGGCCAGCTGACAGAGGCTTTTCACATCACAACAGGAGTTAGGCAAGGTTGCTTACTTTCCCCATAACTATTCCTCTTAGCGTTCGACTGGATCATGCGGCAAGCCACGGACAACCGGCGCAATGGGATCCAGTGGACCCTGTTTACACAACTGGACAACCTAGACTTTGCAGATGATATCACATCACTGTCCCAAAACCACCAACAAATGCAAGAGAACAGAAGGCAGCCGAGACAGGTCTCCACATTAGCATACAGAAGACCAAAGTGCTCAAGGCCAATACAAACGACGCTGGCCAGATTGATGGTTAACCACCAACCACTAGAGGACATCAACTCCTTCATTTACCTGGGAAGTGAGGTAGCGAGTGACACCTGGAGGAGGAGTGTCACAGCCGAGATGGAAAGAGCTGGCTACAGATGGCAAGATCTGCAGAAGCTGGCACAGAACAGGACGAGGTGGAGAAATATTGTCACTGGCCTATGCTCCTTCTCGGGCTAACAGGCCTAAGTAAGTAAGTAGTGGCTCTGTGCGTATGTGAGCGTATGGCTTGAGCTAAGTGCTAACTTAAGCATGCCAAACCTGCTCAAAATGACAGTGTTACTACTATGCTGATGTTTAACAGCTAAATCAAATCAAGGCTGACAAGACTTTTAGTCCCTACGCAGCAGGTCAAGCTAAAAAATGCCGCAGCTACAATTCCCATAATGCAACTGGATAGCGTCTTTAATTAGATAACATCAAGGGTTTTTTATACTTTAGAACACTCCCTCCAGAGGCACAGAAGACATTATAGCCTGCAACTGTTTCCACAGGCTGAGTACTCCTCGTGACGGATAAACTGAACTTCATGTGTAAAATCTGTGGTGTGCCAATTTCAAACTTGCATTTAATCCAACAGTAATGTATCCTTCCAGAGATATATCCCAGTTACTTTCTAATAATATTCACACCTCACTGTGAACTGTTATAATAAGAACTACTTCCTACTTAAGAAATCGGGTCTTACATAAACTGTTGGGTAAACTTACCCTTTAAGAATTTGTCCACCAGCCAAATCTATCTTTATGTCTAGCATAACTCATTTTTGTGAACGCAAAAGTCCAACCAAAATACATAATATAAAATGATTAGAAAGTAATAAAACATTCAATAATAAAAACATTTTTTTTTTTTTTTTTTTTTTTTTATAAATTCTTACCTTTAAGTAATTAAATACATGACTAACAGTATTGCTTTAGAATTTGCGCTGCTTTCTTTCCTAAATAGCTAAATGGTTTGGTCAAATATGGCACCTTTGCATTTGAAAGGATGTTACTTCACATAAAGAAAACGATGCATGCGGGTGACTGAGATGGGTAAACCTCAGTTTGTGTGTGTGCATTACTCTGTGTGTGTGTGTGTGTGTGTGTGTGTGTGTTTCCCCTCCTGACTGAAGGAGAAAAACAGCCAGGGAGAGTCTATCAGCGTGGCACCCTGCTCCAGAACATTCTTGATGAAGCAAAGGTTGTCTTCATTAGGTGCATTAATATTCATGACGAATGGTAATTTTGACACAGAAAAGGTCTCAGTAACCTTTTCTCAGGCATTTTTTCACTTCTCAAGGAAATTACAGTCCGGCAATGACTTAATTAATGCTTGGTTTCCTCGCCAAGTCGTTTGAGGGCCTGTCACTTTGAGGTTGGGGTATCTGTCTCACACCGACAGCGATTGAGAGCGAGAGATAGAAACAGAGGGAGAGAGAGAGGGAAGTAGGATTTCAGAGAGATGGGGAGGGACAGGATGAGTTGCTTCCACACAGGCTTATTTACCATTAAATCCTCCACACTGTTTTCCTCCATATGCTCCACCCCTCTCCTCTGTCTCTCCCCCCCCCCTTTATACAATCCACCCCCTCAGTTTCTCCACCTCCTTCATTCAGTGCGTTGTGGTGTGTTGGTATATGGAGGATGTCACCCTCAAGGCCCCGCAGGCCTCACATTTCAGCCAGGAGATCATGAGATGTGACAGGATGTGACTTTTCACTTTCCTCTCTTTATCATCTCAGGGATCGTTCTGCAACATGGCTTCAATGCCGCCGAGCAGTGAGACACTGCAGTCCTCCATGCATTTCCAGTCCAGGGGCTGTTGCAGAAATAAAAACAATCTCTGTCACATACTGCTCTCTATGAAGTGTGCATATACATAGATGCTTTAAGTGGCTTCATTTAGAATGAGTACATTTCTAACACGGATTTTGAGCTCCCACAAGACACAATTAATCTAGATTCACTGTGTTTATATATTGAGTTTTTTTTTTTTTTTTATTGTATGGAATTACAAGGAGGCCAGATAGAGAAAATAAGACGCCAGAATATATTAATGGGCCCTCTGTATTTGTCAAATTTGTCAAACATTGCGGAATGTTTTTATCTTTTTACCTAGTCTTGTAAAACACAATTAGAGTAATATGTTAAGGCAATTATTTTATCAGTATGATGGAGTTATTCAATCATTTGGCAGCGTATTACATTTCAAAACTTTATTGCTAACCAACTATTGCATTTTCCATCAGCTATAACCGTCCTGGCTGCCACACACACACACACACACACACACACACACACACACACACATCACAACACAGCAATCTAAAACACTCAATCCTTCCCATTTCCTCTAAGACAGTAAAATATTTGAACATAAGGCAACATTTCCTTTATCATGTCCCATAAAAATAGTAATTTGCCGGAGCCCCTTGTAGCACAATATGGTAGGCAATGTGTTTTCCTGATAATGTAGAGATGACAGATAGGTCCATACTGGGAGGTTTCACTTCACTCTGGATACCAGTGTAATAAATTGCACAGTGAAGGAAGAAGGAGAGGGAAAGATAGAGCAGGAAGAGAGAAAGATAGGGCAACAGATAGACTCCTCCGACATCTCTCCTCTCTGGCCAGTAGACGGCTGCACTGTGGGCAGTGATTATACGCTATGAAAATGTAGGATTAATTAGGCTGGCAAGGGAAGGCAATGCTGTCTCATTACTGGCACACTATCCCCCCTCAAAGATATCACCGCTTACACAGCCATCGCACTAAAGCCAGCAGACAAAGTCCTCTCTTTTCTGCCCATCGCCCTTATTATCTTATTTAAGGCCACTTAAGGAGGGCCCCAAAGGTGGGCGACACCGCAGATTGTCTTCACTAGGCGTCGTCCTTAATAATCACAGCCGCGCCTTAAAGTTATAAAGAGAAAAAAAAGAGTTTCCTTTTTAGTTTAGCGCTAACGTGTGTGACTGGGTGGAGCGAAGACAATAGTGGCACAGTTTCCACTTTGTCACAGGAATAATTAGTCTAAGGAGACTTTGCCCTCACTGTGTTGATCCTCTGTTCTTCTCGCTTTATCCATTGTCATAGATAACGTGTGACACGGCCGCAGCCTTCCCCTCCCCATAACATCTGTGATTCTCCATCATACCCTGTTCATCTTCCAGGTCTTTATCTTTCTTATTTCTCAAATATTTCACATCACGGAGGGGCAATTTTTAACACAGCTGTGCAGATGATGTGGAACTATCTGTATCTTTTTTTGTGTGCGTGTGATTTGAAATTATAATTTAGGGGATTTTTGTTTTTCTGCGGTGGCAAGTGGTCACACGTGTGGCGTTTTTAGCCTTTAGGTTTCTTATTTCACTACTTTGATTTGTTGGTCAACAAATGAGCTGCAGCTATTTTGATATATCAATTAATTACTTTCAGTCATTTTTCACGCAAAATTGTGGCAAATTGATTTTTTTTGTTGTTATATATTGTAATTGTATATCTTTGGGTTTTGGACTACTGGCTCTTATAAATCATAGTGAGCAATTTTCAATATTTTCCAACCATTTTATAAACAATTATTCCAGGAATCAAGATTTACTTTACTATTTTTTTTCAGCAAATCTAATAGTTTACATGAATTGTCTTTAGAGAGAACATATTTGCCGGTAAGTACAAAATAATGTGTTTTATATAAAAAGCCAGCCTGTATGTAAATGCTATTTACTGACAGAGTGATGCAGCAGCATCATCATACAAATGTGAGCCAGTCTTAAGACATTTCCTTCCCTGTGGGAGGCACCTTTTTGTTTCCCCAAGGTTACTGAAAGGTCTCCGGTTAGAAAACAACAAGACACAATGATGTAGACGGTGGTCACTTGTGCGTGATGCCTATAAAGTATCTGACCTTGTTGCCCTGTGTACCATACTGGCCTCGCTGCCAATTGTAACATGTTGTGGATCCTACATAACGAAACCTAATTAGATTGTTGAGTCAATCAGCATCCCACAGGTACATAACATGGCTGCAGAGAACAACAAACCAGTGTAATTGCCCTGAACATGATTGCACCTCTCACCAGGACTGAGTGCTTCAAACGCGCTTGTTTTTGTTTTTGATTGCAAAGTCGTTACATGTGCTAATCGTGTCGTGCAAATCCGTTTGAGCAAGTGTCGGCCTTGAGATGGAAGTCTGAATTGATAAACATTCAGTGCAACAAATGACATTCTTCCCACTGCACACGCACCGAGCGTTTTGCCTTGGAAATAAAACAGCTTCTGTGCATGTGTGTTTGCCTAACTCTGCTGTTTATAACCACTGCGAGAGTCTCACCTCCTCCGAGCCAGACTTAGGCGAACATAATTACCCAGGGCGCTCTGCGATAACGCCTACTGTCACTCCTCATTTACAAGGCCTGCTGGAACTCCACTCAATTAAGTAATAAAACATGTTCTCTACTATTACCCTCTATCACATGAAGATTTCAATAGTGCACATCCATAATTGACGCGAGCTGCTCTCCCTTTAAATTGGCAAGAGAGTTGTGTGAAGAGGAGAGGAGTTAGTCATTTAGTCCAAATGTTGCTGTGTTGGTCGGGGATTTTTCAGCTGCAGAAGGTGACGTCTTTTCCTCGGTTAGATTCTGTGCACATCTTAACTTCTGTATCAATTATGCTACTGCAGGTTCACCTGTTAGTAATAAGCTGCAACAGTTTTATGTAAATGCATGTCCATTATGCTACTTAATTATAACAGATTGATCCATGAAAGCGTATTTGTTATTCTAAATACCTGGCAAACTGTTGTTGAATAAAGAAAAGAGCATCGCCTTCAGAAACAAGCTTCATCAACTGAAAATTCTCAGCAAAACTGATTGATTTGAAATTGATAAACCATGTAAAAAAAAAATTACAGTCCTGTATTAAAAAATGATTATATATATATATATATACACACATACATATGATATACTGTATGTTAAATGATGAACTTGAGCTTTAAAAATGCATCCATTGATTTTGTTTTGGTGCCACTGTAGAAAAAATACAAACCCATGAAAACTAACTAACATGGGATCTCACAAAGACTCATGAAAATGTCCTCTCTTTATTTATTTTCTCACCAACTTGTTGTCTTACAGTAATGTGCCTTCTCTGGAGAGTCAGCAAACTGTGATGTCTGCTGTTGCTGTACGAGAGAAAGAAGAAAGAAAACAAGTGTTGGAACCAGGGATTTGTGGTCTGATGCAAATATTGCTGGGTCCCCAAATCCCGACCGGTACTCCTGGCCAGTTGTGTGACCTGACTACGAGAGCAGATATGCAGTGTGACGCAAACGATGAGTTGGCCTGCACTCCTTAAGTCGACCCTGAGGCAGTACGCTAACTCCCAGACTGCCACGTACAGTACTGTGGGTGTACTGTAGTTGCACTATAGCTGTACTATACTTGTAGCTGCTGTGCTCAATGTTTTTTCCACTAGGTGCTCTCAAGGGCCCCCCCCCACACTCGCCTGCAGTGATTTCTGAGGCCACCACTACAGGCAGCTGCCACACCTCTGCTGAGGCAAGAGGCTCCTCTATGAAGTGGGATAACATTTCAGATGTGTTGCCATTAAACACCCAAGAGATCCGCTGTATGCACAGTATGGAGGAAGGAAGTCAGCATAGGTTTGGTACAGAAACGCATATCACAATGTACTGCTACTCATGTGGGGAATATAGATTGGACTGGTTATAAAAACATGTTTAAGTTTTTCATCCTCATCAATGTTAACAAGCTAAATCATTATTTCATCACTGACATATGTCATCTTAGTTTTGTGTTTCATATGGCTGCAATCTGGAATACAGTACAGTACAGTACGTGTCACAGTTGCTCTTTTGTTCGCTTGCTTTTATAGGACAAACTCCTTTGATCATGCCATGCAATATGGTATTAGGTGTCAGAGATGAGCCATTACCTCTTGTTTTCTATTCTAACTTGGGGCACAGTATTCAATCCTCAGAATACAGTGACTGCTTTTGTGCACGCTGAGTAGGTGTTCTTGTTTTATTCATTCTTCCGGGATAAATGTAGCACAGTTTAAGTGAAGTTACACTGATATCAGCTGTATATCGGCTCTAACACTTGTCTGCAAACAAGCGTTGCCTATGAAAGTATACATTTTCCTGCTTTTATTTGGATTTTGCTCTAAAGTTTTGTGATTAATGAACTTCCATACAGGTGAGTGTGTGGCATGGTGAAAGTGATTCAAGGGTGTGTCGCCTGTCACTGAGTGTCCGTGTTGTCCTGTTTCAGGCAAATGAATGAGTGCCAGTTCATTTTTCTTTGTAAGTGCATTTGTGTGTGTGTGTGTGTGTGTGTGTGTGTGTGTGTACATGTCTGTGTTAAGGGATCTACCCACTGATTACTGAGGGCGAGTCTCAGCCTTTTGGGAGCATGGTGAAGGACTGGCTAAGCTCTCAGTAATGTCAGTGGCGTTTAACGATGAGGGAAAAGCCTCTGCAGTGTCGCCCACTGAACCGGACCCTGACTGCTGCGTGTTTGTGTTGGACGTCAGCGCGGCGGCGCTTGACGCTGAGCAGGCCCCAGACCTCGGCCAACACAGTGCAAGGGGGAACAGGCGGATAAACCTGGGGCATGCTGGGTAATGAGATCCGGTGAGACCAAGGGCTGGATCATGGTAACCTGCCACGCTTTATAGATGTCAGAGTTTAGGGTCACTACGTATATGTACTTTCTGTACCCCACTTTTGTTTTATTTTACGGTACTTGGATATCATTTTTGTTTTGTCCAGTAGTCATATGAGAGATAGTGGAGGTACCGAGTAAGGCCAGTTTTAAAAGACTACTTAGAAAACACTTAAAAAATTAACATTAATCTAACTATGATGGGCTGTTATTGTCGGAATGTGATGTAATTCTATTTGACACTAATTTACAAAACATGTACACAATGATATTCTTTTTATGTCTTGTTTTAAATGTATGTAAAATGGTATAGTATTTTTATGTAGATGTTGTGATTGTTTTATGTGGACCCCAGGAAGAGTAGCTGCTACATTGTTAGCAGCTATTTATGGGGAAGCAAAATAAAGATAAAGAGAGTGGGTGTCATATACAACCAAGACTGAATATAAATCTAGGTTGTTGCAACCAAGCTAATAGCAACTAAATACATTTAATGTTATTGAGTAACTTGCGATTTCAAATCATTTAAATTATCGACTGTAAATGATCTTGCTTACTGTGAATTCCTTTATTTACCTCAACTATAGAGAGAACTTTTTTTCCACAGCACTAATTCCTCATACTGTAACAGTTGAAAAATTATTCTGCGCTGGTTGTTTCTCACAAGGATAAAAATATGATTGAAAGCACACTTAGCGCAGAACTTCTAAATGTTAGCATGTGGATGGCTGATAACAGATTATCACTTCATTTAGGGAAAACTGAATCTATATTGTTTGGAACAAAGATAAAGTTAAAGAAAGCTTCAGGTTTTAAGGTCCTAGCTGGAGATATTGTAATTACTGCCAAGGAATCAATCAGTTACCTTGGATGTATGTTAGATCGCAACTTATCTGGAGTAGGTCAGGCCCAAAAGGTAATCACCAAAGTAAATCAGAGAGTCCGCTTTTTGGCCAGAATATCAAAGTTTTTGGATGAAAAAACAAAGCTAATTCTGGCAGGAGCTTTAATTCAGCCTTATTTTGATGATGCATGTGGCTCATGGTACAATGGTGTCACAGGGAACCTGAAACATAGGCTTCAGACATCTCAAAATAAATTAATAAGGCTTATTTTAGACCTTCCCATAAGAACTCATCTGGAATCTTACCACTTTGAAAGGGTGGGATGGTTGAAAGTTGAGGATCGAGTGTCTCAGATGCAGCTGGGTATGGCACATAAAATTGTTAATGGAGATGCTCCCAAATATTTTAGAAATTATTTTAATAGAGGTACTCCACTAGGGGTAGCCCAACAGATTTTGTACCCCCCAGATCTAACACTAATCTGGGCAAACAGTCTTTTCTTTATGCTGGAACTATCCTTTGGAACCGGTTACCTGGTACACTCAAGACAGTTAGAAGCATAGGCAGTTTTAAACAGAGGTTGAAAGTATGGCTTAGGTGCCAATCATAGTCATTATCATATCATAGTCTATTTTTAGTGTTAATTTTTCTGTATAATATGGATGAATTTGTTTAATGTATGATGAATGACTGATGTGTGATTTGCTGCCACTTTCCCCTCCCACTTCCCTTATAGGGACCACAATGGACATAAGTCTTTGGGCTTTATTGTATCATCCCTGACTAGTTATGTATTTGTAATGTATGACACATTTACTGTTTCATTTTTTTTTTATATTTAAGTGGTCAAATAAAATCAATCAATCAACAATATAGCCGTGTTATATTCACAAGTCCTCCAACTCATACGACCACATAGGCTGTTTGTTCCTACCCTCTAATACAGTGGTTCCCAATCTGGGGTCCGGGCACCCCTCAGGGGGGCGCAAGTCTTTATCTGGTTTGAGGTTGAGGTAAAAAGCTTTTCTTAGACATGAGTAGGGGGGGCGCCAAGGAAAAAAGGTTGGGAACCACTGCTCTAATACAACCCACAGCAGCGTTCTCTAAATCAGCGCCCCTACCAGTGGTAGCAGATCAACTCATCCACATACCTAAATGTAACCGTAGCAGTACACATAGTTACTGATGTGAAACTGTCACAGTTTGGTAAGGTCTATGCAACCAAACTACTCGGTTATGTTTAGGAAAAGATTATGGTTTGAAATAATTGTTTGTTACGTTACTTAACTTATGTGCGTGACAGTAATTCAAATTTCTTCTAAACTCGTATAGTAAGAGATTTTATAATTGAAATATTTTATGACTGAGATTGTACTTTAGCAAAAATAAAATACTAGCATGCTATATTCAAAACAAAATACAGCTTTAACACAATTTGAAATTAGTATACGATTACATTACATAGCCACTAAAGAATATAAAGACAGTGATATTTCTTGTGGTGGATAACAAGCCACTAATGACAGTAAGTATTAACATAACCCCACAGCTTCTCGACATGTTAAAGCTGGGTTAAAGACTAACAAATACACACACACACACACACACACACACACACACACACACACACACACCCCAGCGAGAGGAGACGCTAAGGTAGTGGCACAAGGAACAAGGCGGGAGAGAAAGTGAAGTTCTGGAGCCTTGGCAGGAATCAGCATGGCATGACAAGGCTCCCATTACATCTCATGTCAGCTCATAAACTAATGGAGGCATTAGCATAGCTTATAGTACGACTATGAGTCATTGGAGATGATATACAATTTAGAGAATCTGCGTATTGGCCCTAAAAACAGCAATTCCAGTTAACAAAGCTCTTGTTGATAAGTGCCTTCAGCAGATGTAGGAATATACTGGTATTCATTTGTGTGCTGTACATTAACACAGCATCTCTCTCTCTCACACACACACACACACACACACACACACACACACACACACACATCATGCGGCTAATTACTGTAGCTCATGCGTTACTGATACCATCTCTTATTTTTCTCCCCTTCCATGTCTAATAGTTGTGACAGTAAATGAATAATGCCTGGAGGGGCATTTTCATTGTGACACATTTAAGAACGCCAGCAAAACACGTGACTTGAGTGTGTGCATGTGTGTGTGCAGGCAGCTTTTGCGTGCCTCTTTACAATTCTTCACAGTGTCACAAACACAAACACACACACGCTCAAGCTTGATACGATCTGTTCAAAATCTCCATCAAAGAATCACCATTAATTGTCATCTGTCACAGCTGAAGCGGTGCGAGGGCAGCACAGTTGCATTTCGATCAAGATGAGTATAGAAAAGCGGCTGATAGGCTGTGGTGGCTCCAGGGTGCGCCTGGCGCCTTGGGGGCATCTCTCTGCCCAGAATCAAGCCTTCATTGTGGGGGAAGGAGCTCTTAGGGCCCCCTTCTAATCTGACGCCCATGGTGCTGCAGGTGGGAGCTCACACAGCTAAAGGCCTGCTAACAATCAACTCCCCCCCCCCCTCCCCTGCTCCTTCTCCCTCCTGCCTCCTCGTTTTAATCCCCCATCCATCCATCTATCGCTCTCTCCTCACAGGTGCTTTCATCCATTTCCTCCACACTTGCTCACAATTAACAGCTTTCACTTTTGGGAGAAATTTTGCTCCATCGTTCTTTTGGCAAATTCCCTTTCATGACTTGTATTTTGTCCGCTCTGGATTTGTCTCACTGTCCTTCTCTCTACTTCTTTTTTTTTCTATCCTTTCTTTTTCTCCTCGCCCTCCTTCCATTCCCTCTCTTCCCTCCCCTTCTGCTATACCTATCTATCTATAGTCCGGCAGATGCTGTCCCATTTGTACTCTCCCCCATGACATTCCTACGGGGGATTGCTTAAGGATTCAAGAGCCTCGGTGCTCATGGATCACACTGACACTTGGTCAGCATCAGCAGATTATGAACTATAGGCGCCTGACACCCCGCCATTGTTCCTCCATCTAAATATGAACAATAAGGCCCATCCGACGCCCACGCTGACAGCTTATTCGCTCTTATCACTCCTGTGGAGTCGCCCGGCATGATCTGGGCGCCTCCTCCTTTCTCCTCCCCCCATGTACACGCCTCCCCCCCCGCCTACCTTGACCCCCCCACCCCATGCTCCAGCCTCTCACCGGGCAGGGGTGGAGGGACTGGAGGGAGAAAGGGAGGGGAAGGAAGGAAGGGGCAGAGGGGCAGTTAGAGAAGCTTGCAGAAAGGTAATGGTTGGAAGATCATTTGGAGGATGCCCTTATCTAGAAAACTTGGATACCAGTGTTTTGTTCACGAACACTCTGGCACAGGGGAAGGATCCAAATTCTGTCAAACTTTACAGCCCAAAACTTTTACACTGTGCTGTTATGGAACATTCATATTAAAGCAGCATGGAAAAGCTGACGGGGTATCCCGGTGGCTCACTTGACTAATGTACTTATAATTGCAGCGCGCTGGGTTTGATTCTGGCTTTAAACCTTTGTCACATGTCATTCCTGTCTCTTTTCTCTAATTGCTTTTCACTGCTAACTGTCAGTTAGAGCTGATCTGATAGAGAAAAGATATTTTGATACAGATCACAGAAAATGGTGCAGGTAGCTGCTGTGGACAGCTGCAACATGTATGCAACATTAGGCTACCACATGGAAGACAAAACCCCAGATAATGTTCAATTGCAATGTTTTTCTTTTCTACGTCTGTTGGCATTATGTTTAACGTAATCGCTTTCTACAATAGGGCTGGTGGCAACTACAGTATGGGAAAGATTATTGGCCATGGCAAATGATATATGACTAGGTTATGTTAGGGGTAGGCAACTAAAACACATGGAAAAGGTGAGGGAAATAATAAAAAACGTGAAAAACTTCTGTCTCCTGTATTAGACACGCTACATGCCCATCCACCACCCCAACCTTCACACCTTTACTTCCTGCGTTGCTACACATAGGGCACCCTACTTCCTGTGTTGGCACTGAATGCTGGACGTAATGGCGAGGTACAGAATCGTCCACTATGGACTGAATTCCTATGGATACTGAGCAGGGTTTGGTGCATGGACGGTTTCTTCATACACGACACTACACTGCCACTGATCTGCACATCTCTGTTACCGTCACAACCGCCACCAGCTTTTTAATGAGACTGGCCGAGTTCCATGTTGACAGCACACCTTCTACATTAGGAACAGAAAGAGAGAGAGCCAGAGAGTATGATGGGTGGATGAAGAAGAGGAGGAGAGCAGTGGAGAGTGGCGAGGCTTTGTGAGCGGAGCAGGAATTAACAGGGCCCCAGGGACGGACAGATCAGAGCTGGGGTCCCCAGAGAGCACTTACCACAGGGCCCCCCCACGCTTGTTACAGCAAGGCAGGGGCCACTAGGGGACTCCCAGGGCTACACTTCACAAATGCGGGGCTCAATTCACCATGCAAGATGGTTAAAAGGCAGACGGTCAGGGTGGCTGGTAAGGAAGCACACCGCAATTATGTCCTGCTTTGAAATACCCTGCTATAAGAAAATCAGAGAAATTATAACAAGCTCAGATATGTTTAAGATCAATTTGGGAATAAATCTTCGTAAATGGCATATTCCTCTTCTCTGAGGACATTATACTCAAAGGCTAACTCCCATGTAGGGGTTTTTTAGAGGGCTGAAATGCCAACCAGATCACCAGGGATGAGGGAATTAGCCAATAATATGAGTCCTGTTGAATGACACAGACACCTCCCATTGGCAGCACCATAAATTTGTGACTGCACTTCTCCAGTGGCACTGTCACGAGTACTATCATATCTAATTCAATATCGGTGACACTTAAACTCAATCCAGCAAATGGGATCACCCTGTGAGTTGAGGCCCGACTTCCTCGTACATTAGGTGAAAGAAGCAGGAGACAGAAAAACCAAAGTTATAGACACGAGGGGGGTGACTAAGAGAAAAGCCTGCTGCAAAATCAAACTTTGCTCATGCAGGGAGATATTTGACATTCTCATTTTAGTCACATCATTTGAAAAGTGAAGATTCAAACACACATAGGCCCATTTGTAAACATGTCACGCACTGACGAGAGTCCAACTGGACTGGAATGTAAGTGTAATAAATGAAAACAGAGTTGTGTCGCAAGAGCAGGCTTTGAGATCTTTTTTTCATCTGAGTGCTGACACATCTGCCCTAAGAAAAGTGTTTTACCTGTTACTGTTGGTGAAACAACATCAGGCAGTTAGTAAAGCTAAGAAAATCTCTATCTCAAAGTTAGAGCAGTGTCAGTATGTACAGTAGGTAGTGGAAGCCACAGGATGGGGCCTCTCTGTGTTAAATTAGTAAAGAACACCAACAGCCTTGTTTCCATCCAACTGACAAACACATTTTCAACAACCTTTTGAAATGGTGCATTATTAATAACATATGAATTGGGTTTCCACCAGCCGAGTTGCGGTCAATCAATCAGCTTTGTGAATGTCAAAAAGGCACATCTGCAAGAATAATGGAACAAGCCTTTCAGGATTGGATTAATATTGGTCAGGTTGTTGTTGTTCTTTCATGTCAGAAAATGTTAGCCATCTGTTTTGCTATCAAAATACAAAAAGTCAGAATGTACTTAGAAATCTTTAGTGGGGTAGTCATTTTGACAAGACATGGGGGAGACAACAGGTATATTTGTTGAGGTAGTGGTGGACAGAGGGGATATATCCTGCTACTGTTTTTTAGTTAATAGAAAACAATATTTTCCTCTCTGGTCACCTCTGACAAGGAGGTTATGTTTTCAGTTCGGTTTGTTGGTTTGTTTGTCTGTCAGCAGGATTACGGTAAAATTACTGGCCCAATTTTCATGAAACTTTGTGGAAGGGTGTATCATGGGCCAAGGAAGAAGTCATTAAATGTTGGAGCAGATCCGAGTCACGGGGCAGATACACAAATTATTTTTCATTTTCATTAACATTGCGAGATAGGGAATGGTCTTGGCGGAGGTCTACGCTCTCCGAGTGGCCTTCTAGTTTCTATTGTTTTTAGCTATGATAGCAAAACGGCTCCAATATCGGTCGATCGGTCCAACAAATATCTCTACAACCATTGAGGTATTACTTTGAAATTGTATACAGACTGTCATGCTTCCCAGAGGATGAATGCTAACAACTTGGGTGATCTTCTGCATTTTTTCTCGAGTGCCACAAGGTTGACATTTGTGGTTTTAAGTGAAATGTCTCAATAACTATTGGATGGATTACCATGGAAATTGGTAAAACCATTCCCATCCCCCTTAAGATAGATTGCAATAACTTTGGTAATCTCTCAATTCTGACCTGATGCCATCATATGGTCAGAATGTCAATTTGCCCAATACTTTGGTTTATAACCAAAGAATTGCTTAACTTTTGATTCCCACCCACATCAGATGTAGACTATTCAGCAAATGTTAGCATGCTAACATGCTAAACTAAGATTGTTAACATGATAAACATTAAATCTGCTATACATGAACATGTTAGCATTGTCTTTGTGAGCATGTTAGCATGATGATGATTTAGCTGAAAACACTGCTGTGCCTAAGCCTCATGGAGCTGCTAGCATGGCTGACGACTCTTATTATTTTCTTTTCTTTAACAGAACCTAAAAGAATCCAAGTAATTTATTCTTGCAGTATATTGATTTGTGCATTAGTACTATATGTATGACCCTGCACTCATATAACATTCACTATAATCTTACAATCATAACAATTAACTTTAGGTGACAAACCTTTGACAATTATGTTGCGGTAAATATCCATGGCAATTGATTTAAAGGAGCAGTGTGTAGCATTTAGGAGTTGTTTTTTTGGGCAGAAATAGAACATTCATAATTATGTTTTCGTTGGTGTATAACCACCCAAAACTAAAAATCGTTGTGTTTTCGTCAGCTTGTAATGAGCCCTTTATATCTACATACGGAGTAGGTCCTCTTCCACGGAGATCGCTTTGTTGCACCGCCGTGTTTTTACAGTAGCCCAGAACAGACAAACCAAAAATGGCTCTACAGAGGGCCTTTTTACCTGGCTAAAGGCCACACTAGGTTCTCTACACGCTTGGAAAGGGAAGGGTTTTTCACTTGGTTGCAATCTGCAACCCCATTGCTAGACGCTACAAATCGTACACACTGGTTCTTTAATTGGATATAATAAAGAAACAGAGATTACCATTTTATTTAACTACTGATGTCTTCATTTTGGTGCATTAGTATTTTCAGTGTTGGCACAAGTTGGTAGTTTCTCGTTGCTGTATTCTGTAAGTATTTACTCTTGGAGTGACCCAACTTTGTGCCAAGTAAAACATTAAAGTTTCACCTTATCTTATCTTCTGAATCAAGAAAACCTATCATACAATTTTTTTTTCTTCATCTGTCATGCTGTTTGTTTTGATAAAATGAATATACCAACAGATTTAACCCCTATATGACAGGACTGACATGAAACAGATGGCTGCAGCAGCTATGTAGAAAGGTGTTATCGCAAGCTGACAGTGAAGATCTGCTATTTAAACAGAGTGGAATGTTGGCGCAGGCTAGCGTGCCGATTTCTCAGAGTCTATATACGTGAATCAGACTTTGTGAGGGCCACTGATATAAAATTGAAGATTTCAAATTGTTTAATTCAAGAGAGTAGATTCAAGGCACAACACTTTCTTACCCTCAAGAGGTCCATATCATTTTAAATATTGTACACCTAAATGGAGAAGAAACTAAACTGGAACTGTTTTGAGGGCATTTCAGCTCAATTAAATTTCAAGTTTGTCTTCCATGATGTGCATGGTGTTGAAAAAGTGATGCTCTTGTAAGGGCAGAGGGAATAGGCCTCCCACTGATCCACTCTTTGCCTCATCATTTACTTTCCCTTCTGCTGTCTGTCTTTCACTCCCTCCTTTTTATGTTTTGAAGTGCCTTTCCTCAGTGTTGTGTGCCTAATTAAAAAGCACTTACAGTTGTTTCTGGTTCAAGGTTGAAACATTGCTATCTCATCATAGAGAGCTAATCAGATCCCTTTTCAATCACTGCTTCTCCTTAATGAAGTGCTGTAGACGGTCAATGGGACTGCCGGACTGCCTGCCTGGTGTTTTATTTTGTTCTTTTTTGGGGTGGGGGTAAGCTGCTATGAATGAAGAATGCTGGGGGGGGGGGGGGGGGGTAGTAATGTGTGGGATGGAGTGGGCTGTCAATTTCTGTCAGGCGCTGAGGTGTGTGTGGCAGTGAGTCTATGGCAGGGAGAGCGGGGAGGGGGGGGGGGGCGCTAGGCAAGGATTAACATGATCAAAGACACAAATGCAGAGCCACATTGGAAAAGTAAGAGAAAGGGAGAAGAGCCATGCAGGGCTCCCCACCCCTCCTTCCCTCCTCCCCCTTTTCCCATAATAACTCCCATGGAAGAGATGAACCGTAACTGAACCGTGGCTTCCCCAGCACTCCACCTCTGCCTCAAACAACTATTGATTTCCAGCAACAAAAATGACAAAAACAAACACTGGATGCAGACTGTACATGCAACTATACGTGGCCTATCGATGTTGGCATGGATGTATGTACACACCATAGGATCCAAGGCTCTAGCAATGTAGAGGGAGACAGACAGGAAATAAACAAACAAGTCAGGTTTAATAGAATTGTACCTGGAGCCTGAGGACCAATGTGTGCGTGCGCGCTCACACACGCACGCACACACGCACACACACAAGCAGAGCATATCAGCCGGCATGCTAATACTGCCAAAGGGAAGCCAAAACTAATAGCGGAGACATTAAGAAAATGATCCCCAGGCTGATATGTTTTCTATAGATGGCGACTAAATAGAATTGCTATATTTATCATACTCAGGAAAACAGAGAGAGAGAGAGAGAGAGAGAGAGAGACCCACATCCCCACTCCTGTCTCTCTCAGTTGTCCCCAGGAGAGTAATGAGAGTTGCCCCGGGAAAGGGTGCACGTTACTGTTTCTATGTACGAGAGTGTGCATTTAAGTGTGTGTGTGTGTGTCATCCAACATACTGCTCCACTCCCACCTATCCGTAAAGCCTATCCTTAAAGTAGCAATGCCACAATGCAATAACAACACATTACCAGTGAATATCCTGCCTTCAAAGTAAAAGTACAGAAGCACAGTGTCCTGTATACTCAGGTCCATTACTTAAGTAAAAGTACTAATACCACACTGTGAAAATACTCCACTACAAGTAAAAGTCCTGTTTTTAAAACCTCACTTAAGTAAAAGTATGTAATATGTATATATTATCAGCTACATATACTTGAAAGTATGAAAAGTAAAAGTATTCATTGTGCAGTAAATCGTCCCCAAGCTGTCAAGACAAATGTAGTGGTAGAAGTATAAAGTAATATAAAATGCAAATACTTAAGTACAGTACTTGAGTAAATGTAGGCTACCTAGTTACATTCCACCACTGCAGAGGCATTAACCCATACAAATAGAATGATAGTAGAACGTCTGTAGAACAAATCTGCAATTGAAGTACCAGAATACACATGATAATATCAACAAAATAGCCTACTGGTGATAAAGAAGTCAAATTACTGCTGTGGATTTTTTCTTCTTCCAATAGTTACATTCTAACTGTTACCTAATACTTCAATGCGTTACTTCCACCCTTGTTCGCACTTCTTTACCCTCATCTCTCTCCATCCAAGCCCACCCCTTCTCCCCCCTGCCCTTTTCCGGCTCTCCAATTAAGCATCAGCAGCAGGTTTCCATCAGCCGTCTGGTCGTCTGCAGCAGGACTCTTCGGAGCAGAGGCCTGTCAGGAAATGAACTCATCACTGGGTGACAGCTGCTAATTTCTCTCTCTTCCATGTCACACGAGTGGCCTGCTGCAGTTAATAATGAGCCATCCAGCCCTGATTAGGGACATACACGAGGAGGGTGGAGATGCACACAACAGTACACAATCACTCAGCCAGACATGTAGAATAATGAGTGATCGCAGGCGGACATTCCTATTGAGAACAAAAACACGAGCGCACGCACACGCACACGCACACACACACACACACACCAAATAACATGGTTATTTAATTCAAAACAGACAATGGTGGTACATTCTAAAAATGTGAGGCATTTAAATGTTATCGTTGCATCTTTTACCACACAGTGGGTGTGAAAAAACGTTGGTTCCCGCTCAAAGGCACTTATGGATGCTCACACAGCGAACGTGACCTCTGTTAAATGTGCCTATCTTTGCTGAATGAAAAAAAAAAAAGAGCATAAAAAGACCGGGAGTTTACAAATGCAACATGGCGCTGAGAGCAGGAGCCGAAGACAGGCTGAAAGGCACACAGATGCTATGTGAAATTACAGGCTCCCTTCTCTCTGTGTGGTTGTGGATTTCACCACTCTTTCACTTCTCTCTGGCCTCACCTCTCTCAACATCCATCTGTAATCCTCTCATTTTTCCTGCCCACTCCTCCGACACTTTCTCTCTCAGCCCACCTTCAGGCTCTGTGTGTACGGTGTGTGTGTGCGCGTGTGTTAAAGGGATGATCTTTTGATGCCCTCTGTGTGTATGAGTGCTTTGTCTCTCTACTTTCAGCGGTTGGCCATTGTGTTTGCAGCCGTCATACTGCTCTCCCACTCACTCCATCAGAAACGCGGCCTGTGTAGGGGCCTAAATGAATATTGATTCTCCCTCCAGTGCTGAATACTGCTAAAGGGGGGGGGGGGGGAAGAGGATGAGTGTGTTGTATGCAATGAACAGAATGGACCTGATGGGGGGAGAGAAGAGAGGATGACGATTAGGATGATGGTGATCATGACGACGATAATGATAATGGTGATGATAATGACAGTGTTAGTGATCAGCAGGCATGATGGGAGCCGGCAGCTGATGCATGTATGTGCATGTTGCTTATATGATGGCGCTGAAATGGGAGGTTGATGTGACAATTGACAGCAAATACTCCTGAGAAAAGAATGTGGTTGTTAAAAATTAGACTCAATCTTTATTGTCTGAAATGAAATGGCATTCATGGTTTTTAGAGCTAGGGTTGTCAAAAAACTGAAATATGTAATTATCAACTCTATTTTATTACAGGTAAATCATCTGTAAGATCTGTTTGTTTGTTTTAAATCCATCAACTAGTAATATACTAATCCCTACAAAGGATGGAAAGAAGACTAAGAAAAAAAAAAGAGAATTAATAAATCATTGTGTCATGGTCAAAATTCTAACATCGCAAACAAAACCTAAGGTCATATTAAACAAAGGTATTGTAAAGAAAACAAAGAGCAGAATACACATTTTCCTTTGAATGACTCTCAGAATATTAGATGCATTTTCAAAAACCTATTCCAAGAGGAAATATTTTCCTTTCCTTAAGCTGCATGGCATTAATCAAGTGGTTAATGTAGTCCTGGTGGTTGTGAGGATTGCAAGTTAACTCACTTAGCACCAAACCTGTTTCCTCCACTGTCCCTCTGAATAAATGATGTGTAACCTGAGTTTAGCGTAGCCCAAGAGAAGATAGAAAACAGAAGTGATGTAAAAAAAAAAAAAAAAAATTAAATTAAAAAAAGAAAGTAGGCCTTAACAGAATTAAACAAGTAAAAAATTGATGAAACGACAACTGTACCTCTTCTCAGTTCATTTCTCTATCCTCTACCCTTCCAGAACTATATTATGAGGGGTTCCATCCAGATAGACCACCATCTCTTCTCCAGCCTGATGCTCTGCCTGCTGCCCCTCCCCGCCCCCTGCCCCGGCCTCTCCATACACGCTTCCCTCCACCTGTAAGGTGCAGTTGTCCAGCTCTGTCACAATGTAGTGCGTTCCCTCGTCGTTGACAATAACCTGGGTTAGACCTTCCTTCATCATCTGGGACGCGGCGAGCTGCAGCACCTCCTGCATCTCCTGGCGGCTGGTCTCCTGGATGACCTGCATCTCTTCCTGTTCCTGTTTGACGTCCGGCTGCGCTACGCTCTGCACAGCCTCGGCTATCTCAGGTTTCACGACCTCTTGGGCGATGGCAGCCTGCCCTTGCATTTCCTCCTGATGGCCCATTTCGCTGACGGCGCTGAGCAGAGCATCCAGAGCTGTGGACGACTCCGAAACCATGTGACTTTGTCCTGCGGCTGCCACTGCTACCCCTCCTCTAGTGAGGGGTAGCAGCTCTTTCCTGGCCTCGCCCGACTCCAGCACCACGTACTGGGTGCTGCCTTCGGCCAGGTGGGCCCCTGCGGATGCCACTTCCCTGCCCGAGGCTATGACTTGTCCATCCTCTGTGATGTGGAGCACCTCTGCCACCTGGCCGGCCATGGCCAGCGTCTGCAGAGTGGCAGCAGCCGACTCTTCCAGGGCCTGGTCGATGGTCACCTCCCCGTCGCCGTAGCCCTGGATAATGATGACCTGCTGGATAGAATCATTGTGGCCGGATGCCTCCAATGAGCCATTATTGTGCACAGGGGAGTCCATGGCTTCTGTTTCCACAAACGTAGCCCCCTGACCCTTCAGACGACACTCGAAGGACTTGGACACGATACCTGGGGAACACAGAGACACATTTCACATTACATTTCTTCTTTTTATTTTTAACTGACACTTTTATTCAATTCCTAGAATGCTAAAATGAATCCAAAACTGAGTAGAAAGGTCTTAAAGCACTTTACATTTCCCTTTGATCATGGCATATGCTATAACAATAGGAGCTAAGACAAAAAATTGTAAAAGGAAAAAAGGAAAGTAATTTAGCGCCAATATGGTCAAGATCATGTGCAAAAGACTAAAAATAGGCATGGCAATTACTGCACCACACATTCATATTTATCCTCTCTCTTAATGTTCTTGGTAACCACAACTGTTGGAACTTACTTTTGTCTATGCATCCACCACTGTGAGAAAAAGGGAAAAATCTATGCGGAAGTTGATATAAAAGGTGATGTAACACTTCACATATTTGTGTCACTTAATGCATGAAAGGAGACAGAATATGGAGATATTAGGCTGGCGGAAGACTTGACGTGAGATGCGGCTGGTGCTAATTGAGCCACACTGTGCCCTCTCAGATCACAGGTTGCCATGGCGTTTCCAAGGTGATAGGAACAGTGTTAGAAATGCCATTGTTTAAACAGTGCCTGGCTCAGACACTTGTAGGCTAATCTATGCAAAAAATGGGAATTTGAGACAGTGAAGAGGGGACTCTGTTCACGCCTCGGCTTCTGAGCACAAATGAACTTATTGTACAAATACTGGAAGCTCACACACATTATTATCACGGGAAGACTACATTGACCCTAATTTGCAATGTTTTAGTTTGACCTGCATGTTTGCACTTGTAAGTTTGCAGATTCTACAACACTTTAGGCTCAGGAAGCTCCTTAAAATATCAAAACTTCTCTTCCAAACATCAACTTTTTGGGGAAATAAAATAACTTTTGTTGCTGTTAGCTCATTTCCTGAGAAGTTGACATTTTGAAGGCACAAGGTCTACCCCCCAGGGTAGCGATGAGATCACAGTTCTTGCAGTACATACAGAAACAAGCTCATCAATCATTGATATTCCTATCTCCCCCTGACATTTAATGTCCTGCTCTCACAAGGTTGACAATGTGATCAAAAACTCAGAGTTGAGCGGCAAACAGTCTCTGACCCAACTGTGCCCTGTCCTCCTCCAGTGTAAACAGGCACAGAGATGTGTTAAGATTTCAACAATCCCGTAAATGAAACGCCGTCGATATAGACTAAGTAGGCAGTGACCACTTGTCCAAGAAATTTTACTAGTCCAGTGCAGATACACTCTCAAAATGGACAAGCTTGTACATGGAGCGCTGGAGGAAACAGCACTTTGTGTGTTAGAGTGTGTCCAACATCAGAGTGAACAATTAAGACCTGGACAGACAGAAATTGCAGATGCAAGTGTCAAGGAACACGTCCATTGTTCTTAATGGGTGCAAGCAAAGTTTGAATTTGTGCATCAGAGAGTTACAGAACTCAATTTTAGAGCAGACGGTGAATACAGGTCTATTCAAACAGACAGTATGAGGGATAACTTGTGTTTTGTGAACATTAAAGCATGTAAATGACATTACAAGTTTCTCTGGTTTCTGTCTTTGAGAGAGAGTCTAGCTGATGTTCACAAATACTGACTGAACTTTTCCTATGCCAATCTGTCCTGTGCAAATGTTCACACTTTAGCATACAGTATCATAAATCATGAAAAACTGGCATTATCCTAAAAGTGAGAAGATGAGCGCCCAGATAGTTCAGTTGGTAGAGCGGGCGCCCATATAGAGGTTTACTCCTCAACGCAGCGGGCCCGGGGTTTGACTCCGACCTGCGGCCCTTTGCTGCATGTCATTCCCCCCTCTCTCTCGCCTTTCATGTCTTCAGCTGTCCTGTCAAAATAAAGGCAGAAAATGCCCAAAACAAATAATATTAAAAGTGAGAAGATGAGAACTTGTTATCTTAATGACGTGCACACATACACCCTCACCTGTCTACAACCGCAACGTTTATTTTAGGGAGTAGCTAAAAAAAGAAATAAACACTGGACAAAAGACAAGATCACTTTTCACAAAGACTGCAAAAAAGTAGAAGAGTTAGCCAGGGTTTCTTGCTGTTGAATCATAATGGGCCTAACAAATGATAGAGAATTTACAAACCAGTCGTTGCCAGATGTCACAGAATAATAACTGATATTGAAAGAATCAAGAGAGAGTGTAGTCTTTTAAGTGTATATGGACAGGGTGGCTTTCTAAAGATAAAGCTGTTTTCACTCACTCACTTACTTCCATTCAGAAGATTTTTTCCTTTTAGTCTAAAAGAAAACGGGGCAATCAGACCAGGGCCTTGTTAAGAGAGAGGTTTGTTGGTACTCTGGAGCCTTGTTTAGACTGATGGGCTACATTTTGCTAGTATAGCTCAAATACTAAATTCTGAACAATGGAGGAAGACTTTAGGTCGGCCCAGAGTGATATATTAGACATATTGCTCTGGGTCGGCCTACTGTATTTGTCTTACTGCCCGTCTCTAACTCTTAGCATGCCTCTTCTCTCACGTCATGAGTCTCTATCTGTCTCTACACATCTACTGCATATCTCTCTCAGCTTGTACATGTAGTTTAAGATAACAAAGTGCATTTGTTAAAAAAGGCAAAGTAACAAAAAACTCACTGTCACAAGTCTGTGTGGTAAATATCAATTCGGACTCTACTATGTGTATCTCAAGTGACAGTAGTTAGTGTGTGGAGCGAGTCAGCACTGTCGAGGACAGCCAGAGAAAGTTGGCATTTTGAGCAGCAGAGGTTACCTATTTACATAGAGCTACAGGGCCTATGCTAACTTCCTATCTCAAAACGCTGCGAGCAGAGGTCGGCTGGAGAGGACAATAACTCAATGGTTGTGCAGATTCTGCTGCATTACCATAAAACCTGTTTATATATATATATATATATATATATATATATATATATATATATATATATATGCACACACACATACAGTATGTGCTACTATATGTATTTGTATGTATATGTCAGCCCTTGCGTCTGCTTGCTTAAATATATATGTGTGTGTGTGTGCAAGAGTGTGTGTAGTGCTGTAGGGGTGGTAAGGCTACGCGTTGCTACTGTGTGTCACATTAGCCATGGGGTGCTGTCGGCGGGACCCAGCGGCGGCCCGCTGAGGTTTATGGAGTGTCACTCAGTCGCCGCAGCAGTGAATCAAGTTAATGTTGCAGATCCCATCTCTTCAGTTGTCCTGCGCTCCCGGTGGAAGAACAACATTTGAACAGCGTGATTTGGCCCCGGCGAGAGGCTGATGCCTGTTTAATATGTGTTTTGAGTGTTCTGACTGACTGATTCCTTTAACAGGAAGTAGGAGAGAGGATGAGAGAGAGAGAGAGAGAGAGAGAGAGAGAGAGAGAGAGAGGCAGGCTGCTTTATTGGCTGTGATCTGCAACAAGATGGAGGCTCCCTGAGAGGAATAAAACAACAGAAGGAAGAGAAGGATGCAGTGATGTCATTTTGATTTCCAGATGACAGGAATGTTTCAAGAAAGGTCTTCGAGTAAATCTGAATCAGTGACTAATAATAAACTTGTACGAAGCTCATGGTATATGTGTGGGGAATTTTATTTATTTATGAATTTTATGCACATCAGATTTGAACGCCCTGCCGAGGTAAGTGCATACCATTTCTTTAGATGGTTTATGTGAGAACTTGTGGGGAAAACAGCAATATGGAACACGCCAGAGACAGAGGGAAAAAAAGGAGAGTGAGATGAGTGGAAGGGACAGAGACATATGCGTCTATAAACAGGAGGACAAATGACCGAGAATAAAGAGTAAAATCTTAGTAGTTGCATTCTACATTTCGCGATAAATCTAATGTCAAAGGCTAAGCATAGCTTTTCTTTGCACCATTGGGAAGTGCGGTGATTTTCAAGATCAGACCTGGTTGCTAAGAATTATGGCATAGAAACAGTCCAACAGGTCCAAAAGTGAGTTCCACAGAAATAGACCTGATTATTATTATTATTGGCGAGCATTGCTGAAAAACAATAGTAGAAGAGTTGAAATTGTTAAAAGTACCATGCACGGATTCGTTTTGATACTCTTGCTTGATTGTGTTGTATTGGATCTTTATCAGAGAAGAAATCCAGGGAGAACACAGCTGTCTGCAATGTATAGAGATATAATGTGATGAGAGTGAATCTGTTCTCCAAATGGGATAACTCATAATGAATGAAATGATACTGAAATTAAACTAAACCTGATTTAGTTGGAGACTCCTCTGGAACATCTTTAAGGACCCTTACGTAACCATGTGTGTGGCGTGACTGCGTGGCTTACACCAGTCGGTGTGTGAGCGTCAGGTCAGTGAGGGAGCCTCCCTGCTCAGTGTACGGTGTACAGATGCAATTATTGATCAGCGGATCAATGGGCTGGCCAGCGGTGGGGGCCCGGGGCCTCTAAGTGGCATTACTTCAGCTCGGAGAGGCCGCCAGGGGAGCGGTCAGACAGCACTTACCAGCAGTTAGAGAAATTAACCTTAACACTGAGACACCAGCACACACACAATCAATTACACTCGCTGTAACATAGGTCAGCTCGCTGCAAATGTAAGCTCACTTGCACATGCACGTGTAATCAGGCGAGCGGCACACACACGCCTACATGCTATTCTTGCTATACTTGTGAGGACGTGGCATTGGTTGTAATCCCCGCAACCAAAATTCAACCCTCATCTCAACCCACATGTGCCACACCCTACATCCTAATTGGTTCTCACAAGGATAGAGGTACACAACAATACACGTGAAAGACAAAGCGATCATCCTGAAGAGACCTTACAGTAAGCCAAAGTCTAATATACTATATCAAACCATAACACAAGAGCGGAGAAAATAAAACATGCTCACCAAATCAATTACAAGGTCAATGGCAGGACCATGAAAAAGCCAGAGCTTATGATCAATTCTTAACTACAGCACAAACCCCTTTACAATCCTTTTACCAGCCGATTACCTTCAATTATAGATATGAAGCCGGTGCTTTAAAAGGAGCGTGATGGAGACCCTTAAAACTGACACACAAATAGCTGTTATTTGTGGGGGGGATTTTTACAGATGAGATGGTGTGTGTGTGTATGTGTGTGTTTGTGTCACACTAGTGCAGGCTTTTGAAGGTGACACAGCTAAGTAGATAAAGTGTCAGTTGTGGGTGTATCCAGGTCACTGGGGAAGGCCTGCATACGAGAGTGTGTGTCTGTGTGTGTTTCTAGGTATTTGTACTTGTCTGTGTGTGTTTTTAAATGTATATAAATTTACGTGTGTGTGCGTGTATTTCATCACGTTCTTTATTAAACAGTATTTTGATCGATTTGCTTTTTCTACTGTTTTTTTCTCCAATGATTTTAGGCATCATTTACTATTTTAGAAAGGTGCTATATACAGTAAAGACACTTCTGTTATTTTATATTTATTTGTGCATGCTTTTTCTGTTGTTCTTGTGTTTATTTGTATTGTATTATTTATGTTTATTTCTAACGCATTTATTTTATTATTCATACTGTGTGTATATGAATTGCATAACATTACTGCAGAATATGTATGGTAATATACAGTATGGCTAAGTATAAAGTTGTATGTGCATACGTTATAAGTGCATGTGTATGTAAGTGTATAAATTATTTAGTTTTATACAATTACCTATGTTGAATTTCTTTGCATACTCCAAAAAGACAATCATCCATATGTGTATGTGTTTATTCACCTCTCTGTGTGTGTGTGTGTGTGTGTGTGTGTGTGTGTGTGTGTATTTTAGGATCTTCTTTGGTCGAGCTGTGTACATGATGACCTTACCTGCCTCTCCTCCCCTGTGAGGCCTCAGGCGAAGCTGCATGTGTTTCATATGCGTGTGTGTGTGTCTGTGTGTGTGTGTGTGTGCGTGCGCACAAACTAGCAGGTCAGCTGAGGTCTGGCTAGTGATGGCTCTACTTTGTCTGGTAGGGACAGCCGCTACTGTCACCTTTACAAACGCTATGAATCAACGCCAGGGACGACAGGCTGGCCGACCAAAAAACAACCAATTATACAGCAGCCAGATTGACACCGGGTGGACTGGGCAGAGAGAGAGATGGAGACGCACTGAACACACCCCAAGGACAAATAAACAGAAGAGAATGAGGGCACAGACTGACAGAGGGCCTTCTGGGCTGATACACCGATACGGTGGCTCTGAAGGCCAATATTAATACATCAGTGGCTTCAGCTTGAAGTTAAAGTATGAGTGATTATACATAATCTGCTCACATAAATGAATGTCTGTGTTATTACTCTTTGTTGTCAGTTGATGTAACAGCAATGTTTAGTCTATTTAACACATCCATGAAGACTCTTAAAAGAAAACACAAATCCTCTGAAACACAGGAAGTCATGCTTTTTTTTCTTTTAACTGTTTTTTTTCCTATAGTGTTTCCTGGTTCCTTTGAAAAGAGGAGTGTTTTTCTAGAGTTAATAGTCTCTTTCCCTTTTTTTGAGTCCTAAATAGAAGAGTTTGGGTCTGGCAGAAAAGTAAGTCTCTGAAACACCCCACAATGTTAATTTTGTCCTACATGTTTTCCTCTTCACTGTCACTTCACTGTGTATAATAAGTAGTAGAAGCTATGAGGATAAATTATGTTGTTTGTAATATCCAGAGTGACGCATAAATGTGAGTGAAAGCCAAGATTTTAAGACTTTCCTGCTGCACCAGGTTGCGAAGAAAAAAAAAGTTTAAGCAGGGTTTGAAGGAAAACAAATAACTGACCTAACATACATAATAAATGTCCGGTCATTCCTCATATGAGCTAACTTGTTTCACCTACATGCAACAAATACACAGCCTGATGATAGATGATAGAAGAGCTTAAGAGTACAGTATGTTTAAACTGACAGTAACTGCAAAAGGAAAACACTTCCAAACAGCTAAAAGACAGTGTAAGTTGTGTAACTAAAACACTGTGTAATTCTCTCCCACAAACAGGAAATCGCTACCTGACTAGAAGTAAACAAGACTGGTTGTGGATACACTGATAAACTAAGGTACGCCATTTATGGCAAAATCATTCTTGCACGAAATAGATATACGTACACTGTATATCATGTAAAAAATATCAAAATGTGGATTTAAAAAAATGATTCGATTTATCTTAAATACTGGCATGCATGTTTAATACTGAACATGAACACAAAACACATAAAAAAAGGAAACTATATAAGCGAGTGATAGTCATCAAGAGTGACAAAACCCTGGACAATGAGATATATTGTAGTACTCCATAGATTGAGCTGAGAAGGGCTCAAAAGGTGAGACGCACGCACGCACGCACGCACGCACGCACGCACGCACGCACGCACGCACGCACACACACACACACAGTGGTCAGAGGGAACACAGGTCAGCGTCCTGCTCTCAGCTCTTTTTCTGCTGACAGAGGATGACCCAGAGTATAATCTGGTCCACACTAACTCTATCTACCTCGTGTCCCCCAGGTCTGTGCCCCAAGAGAGAGAGAGAGAGAGAGAGAGAGAGAGAGAGAGAGAGAGAGAGGTGAAATGGGGAAGCAAATAAAAAAACAATCATCGGGGAAACCATCCCAACTACACTTTTACTACTACTTTTTTTTTATTTTAAAGATTATTCTTTTGGGTTTTTCTGCCTTTAATTGATAGGACAGCAAGGTGAGAAAAAGGAGGGGGGGGGAGACATGCAGGAAATGGTCACAGGTCGGACTCTGGACCCTGCGTCGAGGCATAACCCTCTCTGTATATGTGCGCCTGCTCTACCCACTGAGCCAACCTGCCCCCCCATCTACACCTTTTCATTCTTCGACGAAAGAACTAAATTAGATGTATCAACACTGCTTTAAAAAAAAATGACATGCTATTTTAATTTTATAACAAAGAGAAATTACAAGAAACTTACAAGATACTGCAGCAACACTGATTTTTCACAAGAGAAGAAAGGGACACACAGAAACCCACTTTTACAAATATAGACAAGATTCAGTTAGATTCTGAAATGTAATGCAATCAATGAATGTAAAAATTATTCTCAGCGAGTGATAAATCAGCTAACAGTGCTGCTAACCGCTTCCTGGGAGGACCAGATGGAGGGGACTTTCAAATTAAGAAGGCTAAGTATGAAGGCTTGGTTAGCCAGTACAGTTAGTACAGGATGCAGTGCCTCTGCAGGAAAGTATTGCTTTGCATCACAGGGAAGACAAGCGTCATCTACCACAACACAGAGGCTGCTGGGAATTTATTGGGCTGACTATGGATTTAAAAAGAACAAACACGTGGGAGGTTGCTACAGTTGCACAAAGTGAGGCCTGATCAACCACAGCGGGGCTGCCAGCGAGAGGGTGCCTCATGCTGAAAGGCCTGAAACACCTGATGACTGCAGGTTACATCACTAATTATGTACCCTAGAAATCATTTCAACTTTCAAAATTGCCAACCAGATATGACTAATGCACTACTTTTTGTTGGAGTGCCAGTCATTTCCCTGATGGTGTAAATCACAGCTATTTGTACTCTGCAGATGAAGGTCAGAAATGATCAGAGTGCGATGGCCTTATGCAAGCAGAAAACCAGACATAGAATAGAGAGAGAAGGCGTGTAAGAGCCTCATCCAGGAATCCAAGAGGAACGGTTGACGTATGAAACAATAACAAAGATCACAACACTCTTCTTTCCCATATTCCCCATCCTGCCTTTCCCTTCTCTCAGTCTAGGCCCTCTTTCTATCTCTCTAGCCTGTTTCCTTCTTCCTCTCTCTCGCCTTCTCTCAAAAATCTCTGGAGGTGGACCTTTGATTGCTTCTTTAATTAGCCATGTCAGACGGCTCCGTGGATTTACTGGGGATGTCGGACTTCTGCAGATAATTACATGCCTTTTCCCTTTCTCTCCATTGCTACATCCCTCCATCCATCCCTCCATCGTCCTTTCACTGTGTCCCCCTCTGTCCCTCTCATTCACTCTCCCATGATTTAATGATTAATTATGTATGTGAGTTTGAGAATAAAAGGTTTTTTGCTAATCAAAATGAAATGTCCCCCCCCATTCTTGTAATTACAGTGTGAAGATGATGCTGCTGATGTCTTTTTGTTTCCAAGGCCTGGCCCGCGCACTGATCTGAGGTCCGTTATAGCGGATGGGATGAGCAATCACAACATAATGGCTTGCTTCAGAATAAAAAAAAAAAAAAAACTGGATAGAGAAATAAAGTACGCCGGATTGGGTTAGGGGAGAAAGAGAATAAAAGGAGAATATAGACAAAGAGACAGAAGCAGATTGCTACGGAAGATGTCAGTAAAGGCCGAGACTGGGAACCAAAGAGAGACCTGACTACAGTCATCAGTCATGGAGGGAATGTTTTCTTTATCCAAAGCTAGTGCTGAAGTTCAAGAATACTTGATATTATTTAGTATTTGCTGAGTACTTTATTGATTCATTGATCAACTTTCTGAAAAAAGTGAAATATTCCCAGTACATTTCTCTACAACCTCAGGTTGTTTTGTCCCACCAACAATCCAAAACCCAAAGAAATGTAAAATGTAAAAACATGTATCAACTACACAATAATTGACTAATTATTTCAGCTCTAATAGCATTCATCCTCTTATACTGACTTTTATAATGAGAAAATGTATTGATATACAGAAGGGTGTCTTTCTGTTGATATTAAATGAATGCCAATCCAAACACACTGCTGTTTGATTCAATCTCATAGGTAGACTGTGGGAGCTGATGACACATTTTGAGGATTTGCTGCTTCTCTACTCTGGGTTTTTTACCATTGGTCAGACAATGTAAGTAAGCGATTGGAGGACATGAAGGCATCAGTATGCTCCACACGAAGTGTCTGTCGGATGATCAAATAGCTTTGAGAACCCCATCTCCCTCACCTTCCTGATGTCAGAATTGGGGAGGCTGTGTCCCACAATTTCTCCAACTTTTTTAAACCAACAATCCGACAGCAGAGATTGGCTCGGTGGGTGGCATTGAAAAAGTCAGCACTTCTCCATCAAGCTCTCTTTTCTCATTCTTAAAAAAACTACTTCAGACTATTTATCACATTGTGTGTACAAGCGAGTGCAACACTATGAATGATAGTGGAAATAATTGTGTGTAATTTATGCACATTGAAGATACATATGGTCCAGATTCCTTTGTTCTTTGCTCCTCTATTAAAAAGGTAAAAAAAAGTACAGATTGATAGCAAAAACACATTGATAGCAATATAACAAATGAAAGGGTTATTCCAGTAATTTAGTGTTGCACTTCCATAAAGTGAGAGAGCAGAACTCAAGCTATAGGAATCAAGATGGGTCAAGCTCCCTAAACACTGGATCCCACATTATGCATAACACGACCCTATGACATCAACCTCAGAGTGCACATTAAAGTTCTTAGTCTCAAACCAAGGTGAGTTACAGTACTAGGCCCCATTTATAGAAGAAACACATTCTTACAGCACGGTAAGGCTAAAAACAGAACTGATTTTAATTTTGTATTACTGGTTGTGTGATCGTCAGCTGAAATAACAGTTTACCCACCTTTTTTACCAAAACATCACTGATGCCAAATAATCAAAGCCCGGACATCCATACAGTATATCCATACAGAATATGGTATTACAAGTCCCTTTTGTTCCCTGTTGAGTGACTCACACTCCTATACAACACTCAGAGACACATAGGTCTGTTTGGCTTAGTCTCTGATCCTGCCTGCCATATTTACTGGGTATTTACCTAACAGAGGCATACTGGAGATATTTATCGTCCTGATGGCTCTATATATAGGGCTGAGGAGCACGGTGGGAGGTTGCTTCTCTAATCTCCATCTCCAGGCTGACAGGCCTGAGAAGGCCCTAATGAATGACTCTTTTCATCTGCACGCCTGTGTGTATGTGACAGTATAAATATTTAGCAATATTGGAGTCAGCTCGTGATTTTACACAGATGGAGTGATTGATGGCTCAGCCCCCTGATGCATGCCAAAGACCATGCTGGAGATGTTATATAAACCACCACAGCCTCTCCCACCCTCCATCATCATCTCCATCTCGCTCTCTCTCTATCTTTCACACTGCCTCCTCTGCATTCCGCCTCCTTCCCAGCTTGTCTTCTCGCAGTCGATCCGCCCTCTGTGGCTCTGCCAATTTGCTTCACTGTTGAATTTCTATCATACAGTGTGGTGTCCCTATGGCTGTAAGACAGGCTAAATCAGAGGAAAACAACCTGACAGGGACGAAACTCTGAGGAGATTGGCATCGACATGTTACAGTACAAACCAGTTTAGTATTTTTAAACCTTTTATTAAAGCAATTTATTCCTACAAATTCATTCTGAAACAACCATTACATTCTTATTTCTTGCATTGTATTATTTTTTTCTTTGTGGTATCGCCTTTTTTAAGTGCCTTGTAAACTTTTTCAAAAGTTTGTGATTGACTAATGATTATTCCATACATGCACATTGTACACAGTATGAGCACCGTTCAGTCAACATGTGAGTGAGAGCTGCTCTTTAAGTCTGCAGGCTCACACATAAACAGACATACAGTACATATGCATACGCTCACTCTCTCACACACACACACACACACACACACACACACACACAGAGATATACCCGCACACAATGCTGTCAGAGAGAAACCAGACCAGAGCTACTATCTGTTTACACACACACACACACACACACACACACACACACACACACACACACACACACACACACTCTGCTGCCAATAGGTTGCTGGAGCTTTTTGCACGTGCACGTACGTGTGTGAGTGCGTGCGTGTGTGTGTGTGTGCATATGCAATTTGGTTATACTCGTGAGGACTGGCTTATGACAGCTCTTGACCAACTTTTTGAGTTTTGTGGACATTTTGGCTTGTTGTCATAGTGAACAGCTCACATCAGGGCTATTGTGGTGAGGCAACAGTTACAGCCTTGGTTAGGATTATACATGTAGTGGTTTTATTTAAGGTAAGACTAAACCTCAAGGGAATTAATTTATAAGAATCTCATTCATCTATATCTGTTTGTGTGTGTAGTATGCGTGTAGACCTTCTGCAATGCCTCTGCATAGCCAATTAAACTAAAATACAAGAACACAATCCCTGAACAAATATATGAGGACTTTAAGGGGGGATGTTGAAGATGTATTAACCTTGTAATAGCCTGTGTAAAATATGGTCCCCTGGTAATGAAATTTCCTGCTTTAATTTGAAAAAATTGGGGAAATATCTCCCCTTTTTGCCTTGTGTTCTCTCATTTAATTGCATTTAAAACTTCAATCTCAAACACCCCCACCGCTTTATGGGAAGAAGGACCAGCGCTGGACCGCCACATCTATTAATCTAACTGTCCTTTATCGGAATTAGCATTCAAATGTGATCGGTTCCACTGCGCCTTCGCCACCGCTTGTAATTCCAACAAAATCCACTCCTATGCAATAACTACAGTGCCCTTCAAGACCACTACCAACTCCCCCTTGCTTTGAGAGGTATTGATTTTTATTTGTTCTGTAATGAGAACAATTAGTCTTTTTCCTGCCCTCCTTCATCTATCACCTCTATGTTCCTGCGGCTCCGCCACCCAGCCAGCCTCTGTCTTTAAACCCAGCTGGAGGTCCATCCTCTGGGCCGAGGACACCACTGTGCCCCTCTGCAGAGAAAATACAACAAGCTTAAGAGAAATAACAGAGGACGTTTTCCTACCTGACTATGGCCTAAAACTCACAGGTCACATTTTCAGCATGAGGACAGTTCACGTTTACAGCATGTGGACAGGTTACGTGTACCACGCAGCGACACAAACGTAAACAACAATGGAGGGAGGAGAGAGATGCGGTTTTCTAGCTGGAAATACAGTCACTATTTTGAGTTTGTGTCAGCTAAAGACGGCAATATTAAGGTTCATTGTACACTCTGTGCTGGTGGCGACAAAGTGCTATCTAGCTACAAAAACACTACGTCAAATTTGAAGAAACATTTGGAGTCGCAGCAATGCAGTCAAACTTACAGAGCAAGTCCCACCAGATGGTGCGAAGCAGAGAGCAGGAGGTCCCCCACCACCCAAACAACAAAAGCTGGACTTTGGTGCTAAACCAGTAAGTGGGGGAGAGTTGAAGAAGTTGATCGGGCAGTATGTTGTAGAGGAAATGCTGCCCTTAAACACGGTTGACTCGCTCTCTTTCGTGCCATAATAAACAAGATCCCTACTACTGGCCATGCCGAGCTGCCTCACAGTAAACCAGTTGTCATTTTTATTTTGAGGCTGTGGGGGTGTTGTTGGCAGTTGCTGAATGTAACTAATAAAGTAACTTGTAATCTAACTCCATTACTTTTAAAATCAAGTAATCTGTAAAGTAACTAAGTTACTTTTAAAATCAAGTAATCTGTAAAGTAACTAAGTTACATTTTCAAAGTAACTGATGCAACACTGTTGAGAACCAATGTTTTTAGGGAATTATTTTCTTGTCTTGGCATGAAGGAAAAAGTTTGGACTGAAGTAAAGAATACTACCAACAAAATGTCCAATTCATTACTAATCAATGCCACAGTAATTACAGAAACAAATTGCATCCTATCTATCATACTGGATGGTTAATCTCTGATTTTAATGAAAGGCCTACATCGAACCCATGTGCCAGCCTGACTAATTGACATAGAGTAAATTACCACACTCTAAATCCAGCGTCGCTAGTGTTAACATATACCATAAAACGAGAAAACACAATAAAACACTCACATCTATCCATTAAGAACGCTTCAATTTCCACCGTGGGAGCAGAGTGGCATGTTGGCCTGACTGACTAGCGGCGATCAGGAGACTTTAGCCTCTATAAACCACTTGATTGACAGGGTGATTTGTGACTGACTGGATAAGTGGCGAGCTGCTTGCTCCGTGCAGCAGTTTGTGCCTGCATAAGAACATGTGTGTGTGTGTGTGTGTGTGTGTGTGTGTGTGTGTGACGTCAGTTCCTATTTCAGCCATGGCTGGTGAGGAATGACGCAAGTCAAAGAGTCCATTTCTCTTGCTGCGCTGCCTGAGCCTTACTTACCCTAATGATGTATAATAGCCTGCAACTACACTTAACCTGAGCATTACTGTGGCAAAGACTGAGTGGAAGAGGCACACACACAGGTCTAGTTTTTCTGAGGACGGTGTTTACCAAAAGGCTGGGAGGGCAGGAAATGACCTGGCACGTTGAGAAATGAAAGACTCGCAAATCGCACTCCATCAAATCTAATCAAACCCCAAGATGTATATTAACATCGACAGCTGTATCCCCGCTTTCTCTCTGATCCTTCGCTCACACTTCACTCCGCTGCTGCTGACTCATTCTGTAGCTATAAGCTAAATGATACAAGCAGTTAGCATGCTGCATCTGTTGTCTCTTAATTAAACTAATTTCCCAGTGATGCCTGTGTATGCTCATACAATATGGAATCTGGTTCCTTTAACCTCTTTCGCATTCATTAGTGCAGACGAGAACGAGCTCATCACTTACATGCGTGCTACATAAATGACTGAATGAATGCATGTGCATGTGTGTGTGTGTGTGTGTGTGTGTGTGTGTGTGTGTGTGTGTGTGTAAGACAGGTCGGAGACAGAGGAGAGACAGTAAATGACAGTCACGTGAGGCGGCTACTGTATGAAACCTCAGATCTAATCAATAGGAGTGAGGAGGACGCCAGGCGCCAGCCAGAGGGTCACCACTCATCACTCAGGTCAGCAGCGAACACACGCGCACGTGCACGCACACACACATCCAAGCATGCACGGGGAGGGCATTGCACGGGGCACATTACTAGACAGGACTATGAGGCAGTAGAGGATGGGTCAGAGAGGGGTTGTAGCACATAGCAACAGAGGGGGAGCTGGATCGATGAAAGAGATTGAAGGAGCTCCGTAATACCAGAGGAGTCACGGATGTCCAGAATACAGCTATAAGTAGGGCTAGGAGACAGGTCAGTGGGGTTAAAACAGCCTCGCACCGCAGGGAAGAGGCATCGACGGGCCATAAAAGAGGTGAGGGAACAGCGGACCCAACTGATTTTGAAGCTCATCGTGGTTGAATGCAACTGTGGTCACAACAGTTGGTGGTAGAAGACAAACGGAGGAAATGAAAATGACCAGGTTGTGAGTGGAAATTCACTTATAGGACTGGGACGATATGCTTTTGTCCTGATTCGATTCTTTCGCGATACATGGGTGCCGATTCGATTTGTATTGAGATTTTCATTTATTGTGATTCTAGAAGTATTGTGATTCGATAGTATTGAATATTGCGATTTTCTCTCCTTCTTTAACAAAAACTAAAGTTGTATAATACACTTCTAGAGACAATATATCATGAAACATTTCTGAAAAACGTAATTTTCTAAAAAGAATGCACATCACATGTCAGTCTGACATTCATTTCATTTGTACAGAAGTACAGAACATGAATTTTCTGTTTTGCTGGAAACTGATATGATGTAGTCGTCGTCAGGGGTACCATATCAGAAAATATTTAGGTGAATAATTGGTATATATATATATATTATCTAGGGAAGATAACTGATTTTAAAAAAGGTCGCAAAAAAAAAGTCACAATACATACGATTTCCCCACCCCTATTAACTAATATGACAAATATAGGCGGCTTTTAGCAACATTTGCAACAGGAGACAGCCTGCTAAGCTGTAGGACCTCGACTGAAAGTGGGGCAGCAGAGGAGCACACCAGAGTGTGTGTTTGCATGTGTGTGTGGGCACGTTGTGTGCGTGCTGTGGCTCTGCAGACACGGATGAGGAGAAGGACTAGGCCCGGTGGCATTTAGCCCTGTTTTATAACGACACAGAGCTGGGGAGGAGACACAGGCACTGTTATTGAATTATTGAAGGTGCATGGTGAGGTATAAATCTGCCATGGATATGCCATACTGTTGTAACACACACATACACACACACACACACACACACGGGCCACCGACACACAGTGATGCTGGTGTGACGACTGCAGGCTTTGACTTGCTGACCTTGAGGTTGTTAAAACAAGGTCTCCGTCAGCTTTTCTGCAAAATATGTTTACCTCGTGAGAGAGAAGGAGAGAGACACAGAGGAGGAGAAAGAGAGAGAGAGAGAGTCAAAGTGTGTGTGTGTGTGCTGTGCTGACATTGCCGGAATAAACACAGCGACTCCATCAATTCTTCCGGATTGTGAGGCAAAATAAAAAAGGAGACACTGCGGAGGGAGACATAAAGTAACTACCAACCAACCTGTACTAGCCGGGCTCCAGCCAGCTTTTACTACACTGCACCACCGTGAGTGAGGAAGAGATTAAGCTCTCAAGAACAAACATTTGAATCCTGTGAAATAACCCCGCACACAGATTAAAAGAGAACGGTTGTATGTATGTACCTGTAGCGAATGCAGCCTAGAAACCGTACATCAACCACCAATTACTGATGTTTATCTCTTAAATAAAAAGAGACAGAGTATTGCTACATGCATGAAGACATCACTATATGTGATAATTCCCTTTTCTTCCTTCCAGCGGAAAGATTTTCCCCGCACGCACCAACACATTTTTATTTCCATTATTATTTCTGTATCTCTGTACAGATAGGGAGGTAGTGTTTCTCAGCTCAGCCGCCTCCCACCTCGAACCAACCAAAGGCAGTTATGTACTGTATGTGTGCGCGAATGAACCATGTGATTACAGAATGTTGCAAAACGCTCATATGTACATTTGGCTGTTTTTTGAGTGTGGACATGTATGCATATTTGTGCATGTATTGTGTATGTTTATGTACGTGTGTGTATATAAGTGGGCATGTGTGTGTCCTGCCTGAGCTGGGTAGCCGAGGGGGGCACCTCTTCTTATTAACATCATCAGTCTGCATCATTACAAGGCTGCCTGGGTTGGGCAGCAGGTGCTATGAGAGTGCCAGGGTTACAAACGACCACGGGATCGCTCTTGGAACACACACACACACACACACACACACACACACATACACACACACACACACACACGCATACATACACACAGACAAAACACACAGAGACAGACTCCGAACCCCGCTTTCAAATCCCCAAAAGGGATGTGGGGTGTCTGTGTCTATCTGTTATCTAGTGGGTTAGCGCTCGGTGTCTGGCCAGATTTTCACTGGGGGGGACGGACTCCATCCATTCTTGTGACAACAGGCCGGCGATACGCAGCAGAGGCTGAGGGAAACTCAGCTCAGAGCAGGAGGGAAGGGTCCGCAAGTCAACCAAAAAAAAAAAAAAAACACATTACACAGGCTGTACGCAAGACAGTGTGCAACTAACTGGAACATGCACACAACACAGTACTAAAGAACAAAAAAAATGTGTAATACTCAGGCACAGATGAAAATACACACAAAGGTTAGATGGATATTCAGGGATGATACTGGCCTTTTAATAAAAATGGGACATTCTTGTAGCATATGTTAATATACAAGAGTTGACTACGGGAGAAGGGTCTGTTCTCCCGAATTACAAAAAGACATTTTTCCTCACTTACCTCTTGTGGTGTCTAACCATGGAGAATTTTTGTTTAATTTGAGCAGGTTTTGAGATATACTGTACATCTCTGCCTCCACCCTAGTAGGATGGAGGTAATTGTTTTTGCTCACTATATTAAAAAGTAGTGTTAATAGTTGGTGAGCTACTGTAGCTGGCAAGGTAACTGCACACACCCTATTTTTAGCAATTGAAGAAGGAAAAGAAGCCCACCAAAGTAACAAGCGCTCATTAGTTTGGTCGCTTACAGGACGATAAGTTCACATGGTTTATTCAAAAGACGTATTTTTACCATCAACTCCTCATAACTTTCTACAAACCATTCGTCTTTTATGGAGCCGTTAATAATCAAACCGAGAAGTTGGAATAAAAGTAAATGGTGTAGCAATATTGTTTTCTGGTAAAACATATGGGATATTGTTAAAGTATTTGTTCAGTGAGGACCACAAACAAAATTCCATTTACCACAACTATATTGGGGTTGAAGCAAAATCTCAGAGACGGATATCTCAAAAACTGGGCAAATGAAACCAAAATGATCTGTGTAGCCAGAACCCACCAACTGTAAGTGAGATAATATGATTTGTTTTTGTGATTTGGATAAAACACTTTAACCTGAACTGACTATAATACATTATTTTAATCAGTAACATAGAGATAAGACCTCCAATGCTACAGATATAAATACATATGTCTATTGGCAACATAAATCCTTTTTTTAATAATAGAAAAAACGTGCATGCGCACACACATTGAGGTACAAACACACACAATGCAACAACACAAACACATGGACATCCCATAAATATGAGCATGGTCATATTGACAGATGGATATCTACACCAGTGAAGTTAATGCTGATAAAATGCCCTGCATTATAATGGTGCGTAACCAGAGAATGGTAATAAAAGCTATATGAATGGGGACTGACCTGTTTCTCAGGCGCCTCTATGGCACCACCCATGACACCAAAGATGTGTCAAAGACAACAGACACTCAATACAGTGCTGTGCTGCTCTAGCCTGCCCATTGTTATGGATTATGTAGCCAGTGTGCGTTTATTTAAGATGTACACATTGATCTGGCATTGACGAAACATTTCATATTAGCCAGGGTTTGCTCCTTACGGCATCAAGGGCAATCAGATGCACTGTACTGCATCAGGCTAAATTTAACCTCCTATCAATCCAAATGTGATACACAGTCATCCTGTTCAATCACTCACTGCTGGGTCACTTTCAGATAAACCTGAACATCAGGATTAATGCAAACAAAAAAATTGTTTTCATTAATAATAGGATTAAAGTTAGTGTAGGTTAGATTGACCCACTCGAGTAGCAAAATCTGTTTTGTTGATTGTACAATATGTTGATATATCCCTCAACCAACCACTTAAAACTGAGTCAGAGCAGAGATAGGTATGCCACTGAATAAATCAGCATTAGAGCCATATTGATTTGACTGCAATTCAATAACAAAATTGAAAAGGGCGGGGGTGCAAAACAAAATGATAAATAAATAAGAGATTCACAACAGGGGGGGAAAAAAAATGTATTCGGTTCTCTAATATTGAAGCCACAGCAGAAATTAATGCCCCTGGTTAGTTAGGGCTGTTAATTGGGCGTGCAAAATTAAAATGTTAACGTCACTGCTAGCTGGGAACTCAGAGAAGGCCCTCCAGCTATATTTGACCTAACAGAGCGTGCTTCTACCCCTTCCTTCTCTCTCTGCTTCAAGTGTCTCCAAAACTAATAAAAAACCCTCTCACAAATCCCCCCATGAAGCCCTCCATATGAACTGTCACATTAATAACACTGCACTTGTATTCAAATTTTCTGTCGAAAAGCTAAAGAAAGATTGAATGCCCCGCCGTCGCACGGCCAAAGATTGAAGACGTGTCTCATTGACATTGTTAAAAGTTTATGAAAATATATGAATTCTCAAACGTGGCGGGCCGCCGTGCAGCTCCACTCCCAACACTTCTGTTAGAGACTGTGGCTTTTAATCAAAATGATTGAATACCACAAGTTTGAATTCAGGGATTCTAATAGAGGACGGATAAAGTGTCACGGTCCAGAACTAGAAAAACCACACGGGATCACACATGCATGCATAAAAACCTTTCTATATTTTTTGTTGACGGGTTTTTTTGTTTTTTTTTAACCATATTCCTCATTGGTAGGTATCTTGTTTCCCTCTGTTACGGAGTGTGTGTGTATGTGTGTGTGTGTAGCGGCAGTGTACAGTGGGTGACTCTTTTGGCTCTGGTCCTTTGCTTTCTGGAACTGATATGAAGCTGTATCTGGGGAAAGAGACATATGCACCAACATGCACACACACACAAACACCCACACCCACACACACACTTATAAATTGTGCTACAGTAACAGCTGCTGGCAACATCACATGTGAAGACTAACAGAGTGACAGGCGGCCATGTCTTTATATGTCTGTGTGTGTGTCTGAGTGTGTGCTCTCTTGCGGTGTGGCGTTGGCAGCAGAGGTCTGAGGTAGAAATGCTCTCCAAAGACCAGGAGCACTGCAGAAAAAAAAAAAGAGCACTCCACTGGGGATTACATATGCCATCTCATTGGACCACATGCTGCATATCAATGCAGGTGGTAAAGCAAAAAGAGCCTTGTTTGAGCTTAACCACTATACTTTTCTGAATTTATATAAACTGACCTTATTCCTATAGGATTAATTTTGACTTCCTCTAGGGTAAGTTGGGAAACCCTACTTAGAATAAAACTACAATATACGTTTTTTAAAAAGCAAGGGCTTCCATTATACTTAGGTTTATTTATGATTTATTGACAGGTGAGCTGAGGTCTGATGTCTCACAACAAAATGCAGAAGATATTGGGCTGACTAATTGGGTGGAGTTTTGCTGGGGCTAAGTTCCAACCAGCATGCATGGCTAATGACCATGCCTTTCTAACGTGTAACCACCTCAACTACAGCCAGCAGGCTTATAGACATGAAGACGTTATAGTTGACATGTTAGGTATTATCAGTTATTGACTTCGTTTTCTTTGACATTCTTACTTTTGTCAAGCATGTGCGTTTATGTGCATGACTAAGTTACGGCAAAGTTAGGCAGAGACAGGTGAGAGAAGCTTTGTCTAGCAGGTGGTGGCTAAGCATCAGCATTACTAACAACACATGCATTTAGTGACATAAGCATGCACACTCACAAACATATCAGTTTGTGGTCTTTTGCATGTTTACTTAACCATCTGTCCCAAAGTGTTTAGTATAGTGGTAGCCGAGTATCAAAGGTAAGTGGAGGCAGTAAAGGCTTTAGTTTAGCTTATTAGCCAGCTTATGGCTAATTAATGTCAATTACTGTACTGTAGGTTCCACAAACCCTCATTATATACCCTGCTGAACAGGTAAGAATCATCCAACAGTGTTTATTTTTAACTAATGGTGGTAATTGTCTGAAAAACAAAAGGACTAATTAGCAATCATTTGTCACATCTGAGGTATACTTGGCTATATCTGAAGCCTTTACTAAATGATGTAGCATTCTCCAACAACCAGCATAACAGTGTCTGCCTAACAAATACTGTATATGCCATTTAAAATGTCTAAATTATCATCCAAAATCAATATGCTTAGCATCAGTTCAAATCAAATTTGAAATATAGTTGTTGTTGATCAAAAGTTGTTTTAATATTAATTAGTTATAATTAGTTGGATATAATATCATACTGTAAAAAAAACGATTGGATGCTGTTAAGTTTGACTGAACCCCTCCTGTCAAATGCTGGCTGAGCTTGTGCACTGAGTGACGTGTGTATACCGTATGTGTGTTTGTGTGTTCTCATATTGCTGTGGCAAGCAGGTGGTGTTTTCCTCTCACTCCTCAAACAAAGAGCTTTAAGCATGAACTTATCAATCTCTGCTGCGACACCACTAACAGCTGGATGGAGGGCAGTTTGTGAGGTGGGGTGAGTACAGTAGAAACAGACATGTATACACGTACATACTGTAAGCACACAATGTAAGGGTTAATTATGTGAATGAGTTAAGCACAGAGGGACGCAGGTGAGAGCAGAGGCAGAGCAGTTCTGTTGGGAAAGAAACAGTGATGAGGTAGATGGAAAAGATGCAGAAGTGGGTGGAGTAATTCAATATGAGTGAGAGAAGTAGGCCCATCAACACTGTTAGAACCTGGGTCAGATGGCCAGTACTAAAGCTTTTTATCGTTTGGTTGCATAAATAGAAATTGCTGTCAGGATCAATTACATTACAATCTACATTTAAAATTTCAAATTGTTTCTGGTCCCAACGTGAAATGTAACCAACACATTTTACAAATAATCAGGATGCTCTTCTATGACATGATGTTCACGACAGCCACAGGTCTACCTCTACTGCCATTATAAAAGTGATCAGGAGATACTTTCACAACACTTGTTGAAAAGACATAGGCACATACAGCTCTTGCCCTGGTAACCTTTTGTTATTGGTTGAGGATACAGATAGGATTGGTGGGAATTGACAGTCCTGATGGGTTTTATTTATGTAAAGAGGAGAGAAAAGTTTATGAGGTTAGTTTTTAGATTTCTCATGTGTGCATCCAATGTGTCCTGAGAATTTTACCAAGACTGTGGAGTTATTTTTCCAGCCAGCTGCATGCTGATGTAAATAACTTAACCACAGGCTGTGGCGTGCCCAATTCCACTTTTACAACCCATTTCATATATACAGTACCTTCTTTAGAAGGCATTATGGAGGAGAGATGCTGGCAAAACTTAAAAAATGTAACTTTATTCTTCCTGGCATCATAGCTATAACCGTTTTCTATTCATTCGAGCTTTTTCTACATTAAGATGCGACTTCTGGTTAAAGAAATAATAATACAAGTGAAACAGACTAAGAAAACATTAATTCAAATTAAGTTTCTGAGATTCTAGGGCAGTCTATTGGTGTTTTTCCACTACATGGTACCTGCTCGGCTCGGCTCGACCACGGCGTCCCGTCCTCCATTTTCCATTGCAGATTTAGTACCGCCTCATGCGTGAGGCGAGCGTGGCTGGTCGTCATAGCGACGCCGCAGGAAACTGCCGTGACCTAACGCGACACACACACAGAACGTCGAAGGTGTGTTGTTTTTGATTCTCGGCATGTGTCCAGACGACACATTTTGTTTCAAAAGAAGCTGGAGGCAGCAAAAAAAAAAAAATGGCGGGTTTGTTCAGGACACCCCTTTCTGTCGCTAGCAAGGGGGTAAGCGTCTGTCAACAACCCGTAGATCCTATGGCGCCATTTTGATGCTAACAAGCACTCACCCGCCATTAGCATCCCATTGACTGCCATTCATTTTGACGTCACTTTGACAGCAAATAACTTTACATCTGAAGCGTTTAAAGACTCTATTTGTCCATTATTTTCTAAAGAAACACGGCAATATATAAAAGGCTCCATTACCTTGTATCTCACATTATGGCTCCGTAGCTTGCGTTTTTGTAAAAATAGGCTAACGATTGTGTCATAACCAAGCGACTTACTGTCGCATAGTAGAGGAATTACCGTATAGTACAGGAGAAGCTCGCAGGCAGTTTCGAATTACATTAGCTGTTTAAGTTTAATTACTAATGTTAACTAGCATTTTAGTTAACAATAATTAGCCTGTGCCTATGTTATCTCCTTACATATACCTACGCTCTCCGTCTCTGCAAGATTGGGAATGATTGAGATTTCTCTTGGCACAGCTACCAGAAGACTTACAACTTTCAGACAGGTTCCTCACGTCACATTTACGTCTTCGAGCTCAGTTGGAGGCTGCGCAGTAACGCTCAGCGCTAACCGGAAAAGTGCTTCTAATATCCTTCACTGGTCTCCGTCCAGAGCAACGGGATCTGTTGGTCCAGTTTATATACTGTCTATGGTCGCTAGCAATGATGACGCAGTGATTAGTGACGATTCTCTCTGACCAATCAGTAGTCTGCAGGTTTTGATGAAGGTCACCTTTTGGTATCTCCTCAGCTCACTTGGAACCTCGACGGATGGGATACTAAAAAAAGTTACTTAAAAAGGTACCAGGCTTTTTTTCATAATGGAAAACCAAAAAAGGCAAGTAGAGTCGAGCTAAGTGGAGCAGGTACCATGTAGTGGAAAAACACCATATGTAAGTTGGCTCCACCAAGTCTAGTGAGAAAATAGCACAAACCACAGTTACTGCCCACTGGCTCAGACCAGGTCAACACAGTAGTAGTCAATCTTGATACCAAAATTGCTGCTGACACTCCCTTACTGAACTCTAAATGTGGTCTAAAAGTCATCAAAATACAAAAGAGATGCAAGAAAAGGAAATAAAAGTAGAGCCCTTATTCCCATAAGACATGGCTATTGTGCCAAGCCACCAGTAGGAATGGAGGATAAAAAAAAACAATTGAAACCCACCAATGACTGTCATGGGGTAGTTTAAGTCCAACAATGATGAGTGAGGTACAGTCGTAAATCCTGCCAGTGACAGGTGGAATAGAGATTGAGGCCCAACCAGTGAATGATGGGGTGAGTCACAGTCAAATCCATCTACATCAAAGCTGCAGGCCTCGTCTTCCTTCCTCTCTAAAGAGGCTCAGGAGTCACAGCTATCACTCTCTTCCTCAACCCCCCCCCCCCCAACCCCCCATTTCATTATCTACATTGCAAGAAGAGAGAGAAATGGATGGGTGGGTGGGGGGAACAGAAGAAGAGGAGAGTGGAGAGGTCTGAAGACGTTTTCAAATCCAGTGAAGCCTGTCATATTACAAAAACATGTCGCTTTAAACTAAATGTGAAATATCAGTAATTGAAGCCATAAATCCACTGTTGTGTTTCCCCTCACCTCCTCCCTTTCTCTCTCTCTTTTCCCATCCCTCCCTTGCTCTCTTTATTTTTGTAAGGGTACTTTTGATGAGCGGTAAATTGGAAATTATTTTGTGTTGTAATGCCGCTCTGAAACGTCTTCCCATTACCATGTGTCAGTCAGCACTGACAGTGAAATTACTCAACTGTCAATCTGGCTATCAAAAGAGGTGGGTGGGGGTGTTGTTCGTGGAGGTGGGTGGTGGAGAAGAGGGGGGGTTATACTTGGAGTTAGAGATTGATCAATAAAGAGAGGATGATAAAAGAGGAGAGAGGGGGACAGAAAGAAGAAGGCAGAGTGTGAAGGATGTTTGGTCCGTCATAATACTTGTGTTGTGATTGAATTAATCAAAGCTGTTGCAGAATTTACCTGTCACTATTACCCTCCTCCCGAGTGTTGTTATTACTGTGTGTGTGTGTGTGTGTGTGTGTGTGTGTGTGTGTGTGCGCCATTACTGGTACAGGCACCATGTCATGAGGGCAGCAGCAAATTAACCATAATTGCAGATAAGGGACAATAAGAGGGAGAAATGTATAGAATCAGGTAAATGGAATAATTCCGTTGTATGCCAATCAATTACGGTTACTGAGGCTCCTGAAACCTTTTCTTCGATTCTCTCCCGCTGCGACCTTGGAATGTGTGAGTGAGTGAGTGAGTGAGTGAGTGAGTGAGTGAGTGAGTGTCCCAGAGGGCACAGCTGTGTTTTTGTCAGTGTGTGTGTGACTACATTTCTAGTGATGTAGCTGGGAAATAACAAGCTAGATAAAGCATTACCTCCAGCTGGTGACCATTATAAAGCAAATATGCACCAATATAACCAAAAATGTATGGCAGTTTTATGCCTTTTGGTTCTTGTTAAATACTCTTTATTTAATTTGGTTACTTACTACAAATTAAAGGAGGGCAAATTGCAATCAGAAGCTATGGCCTCACCTGCATCGCTGCATGTTATACAATAGTTCACGAATGTTCCACTATTATTACTGCTGCAGTGTGTGCGTTGTTGTGATGTGTGTCTGTAATGTTGACTGGTGTGTTGAGAGCGTCTGCAGTATATAGGGAGTAAGAGAGATAGAGCGAGAGGGGAGAGTGAGAACTCCTTTATTGCTCAATGCTAAATTAATTGCACCAATTATTCACGGAGAGAGTTGTCTAGTGGCGGCCTTCGGGGGGCGAGGGCCTGACCACTCTCCCTCATTTTTAATTGGCTGTCCTGTTGAATAATTGATTGGAGCAAATGTGAAATGGATGGGAAGGTCCAAGTGTCTTTCATCACAACGGGCTGGCCGCTCTGACAGCCGGCCACAAACAAACTCTGCTGCTGTACGCAATAAACAAACCGCACGCAGTTGAATACTGCCTGGCCACTGCAGCGGGGTTAGAATAGCAGATATGACTCCTGTACAGGGCACTGCCCTCTGAAAATCAACAAGATGCACAACACCAGTTAAAAAAAACAAAAAAACACACAGTTCCGGTGGGGCAGGAGTGAAGGAGGGGGGGTGTGGAAAGAAACTATTTGTATCATTGTGTAAATGGTAAGCCAAGGTAAACTGTGCTGAAATAATTTGAGTTGACAACTGAATAGTGAGCTATAGTTTGTTAGTTAGTGACTCAGACTAAAGTGTGGAAAGTGGAGTTCAGGTAAATCACTTACTTAGTCCTTACAGGTCCAATATATAGCATTTCAACTTAAAACATTTACAAAAGTACCATCTTAACTTTGCATTTCTAAGAAGTTAACAGCAGGGTTTGGGGGAAATGCAGTCCTGACACACACCAGCAACTAACAATACCCCTTGTCCACACGTCAACTATTATTACCTTACATCTATGTTGTTTCGTTTGTTTTTTACAGACGCTATATGACAGCATTAGAATTTAGTGTTTTATATATATATATATATATATATATATATATATATACACTGACTTCTAAAATGCTACAAGTGCCACATTAAATACATAGTTACACTGTCATTCCTTTACTTGAACTGATGCTCACATTGCTTAGGACACAATTAGAATATCATAACTGCATTATGATCACACTACTAATTCATGCTCTGAACAAAACAATTCATTTTCATGTTCTTCTGCAAAAAACAATGATATTATGGTGTGCTTTAGATAAAACAAAAGTGCTCAAAATTGAGGTGACCAAATTGTTACATTAAAAAAGTGATTCTGCAGCAGAAGTCAAATGAAACACACAAACGCATAAATGTTTGATATACAAATCTGTTCACTGATTCTCTTGCGTAAACACATTTTATACACACACACACACACAAACATTCTTACACGTGCCACAACCACACACACACCCCTACACAAACATGCACACACAAACCCCTCGGTAATCAAAGGCTATTAACTCCTGGTGCTTTAGCAACAAAACAGATGTAAGATTCATGAGTCCCTGCCCGTGACTGTTGTCTTTGCCACAGGCTAGTAAAGAAACAATTAGTGCAGAGCTGGCCTCACTGTCCGCCACAATCAATAGTCCCTGATGGTCTTCTAAGCCTATTGACCGAGGCCTGTTCCTCTCCCTGACCCCTCATCTGTAGCGGCCGACAGCAGCTTCAGTCTACCTATCTGGACCTTGTAGAGGTTACCAGGTCAAACAAGGCTGATCCATGCAAACAGGTATTTCTTAATACTGTCTGCCTCAGTCTGTCTTTGTATGCAAGGTGTGTAGTGGATGCTGTGTAATAGACTGCCAGCTATTTAGCTTGATATATCACAAGAAACTTAAGGGTGCACATCAAACATGAGGATCTAAATAATTAAAGTCATAGATGACTTCTTGAAGAGAAAAAAAGCCAAAAGGTCTAAAAAAAAAAAACTTTACCTATTTTTTGTTCATCAGTGAATGTTTGCGTTGCAATTATCGCCGAATTAGGTTATAAAACAGTTTTCCCTCCTTCCCTCCAGGTTGCAGAAGCCTGGAGGTTAGAAAAGCTTGACTGTGGCGGTGTGTTTGATGGTCTGAATCCCTGGACTGGCTTGGAAAATGACTGAGAAGCTGTATGATTCTCAGCAGGTGTACAGTTTGGGACAATAACACAACTCTAACTGCTCTTCAAAATGAAAACTTTATGTTGAATTTTAGAATAATAAAATACAATTTAGCACCCTCAAAAAAAATGTCAAATTACTATGTATTACTGTTTCTCAAACAAACTGCAGGGTTGTACAGAAAACATTTAAGGTCTATGTACACCTGTGTTTTTGCAGACGGTGTGTATATGTGTGTGGATTATGCCAGTTGATTCTCACACACACACACACACACACACACACACACACACACACACACACACACACACACACCTTGTACCAATCATCTCACTTAACAGCAGCCTTAGTGGCACTGAGGCAATCTGCTGATGTTACAGTAATCGTCTGTATTGTGTTTGTGTTTGTGTCCTGACAAAACCCTCCTCCTTTGTCGCATGTAAGAACATCTGGACTGGTCCCACTCGCCTGCTGTGACGAGCTTCTCCTCCTTGCTGCTAAGGAGGAGGAGGAGGAGGAAGAGGAGCGGTGAAGGCAACGGAGATGGAAGGCAGGGAAAAAAGGTTGAGGCAGAGGAAGCGCAGCAGCTGTAAGGATGAAGGGGTGGGCAGCGGTGAACAGCTGTCACTCCCACTGACGGGCTGCCACTGTGGCCCCCACCCTGACCCCCCTGCCCCACCTGCACACCTACGCAGGGTAGTGGGGATAGCGGTGGTTAGGAGAGCACCCATCCCTCACCTGTTCCTAGTCCCACGCCTACCTTCCTCCTCTTCCTCAGATGGCACCCAGGCCTCAGCTCAATCTGGCTGCTGGGCCCACAGATTGACATATAAACACGCTCACGTGCTCATTAGCACACACAAATGCGTGTACATATTCATAAGTGCGGCAACATGAGAGCGACACACACACACACACACACACACACACACACACACACACACACACACACACACACACACACACACACACACAGCTTTTCTCTGCTAAAGTATTCATTTTATTTATACTGTGCTCCCTTTCCTTTTGAGGCAAAGTGTACTAGCTCTGACCAAGGTGGATATCAGTGTATAATGTCATAAGTGTTACACTTTTACATTGTGAACCACCAGCTCATATTTGGTGGGGAAATCCGTAAAACTGGATTATATACAAAGCTGAGGTTTGTTGGCAACAAAAGACCGTCAAAAGACTGAAAGGGTCACAGAAAAATCAACTGTTTGCAAATATTGCAACATATACGTATATTATCTTTTGTGATAGTTTGAGTAATGAATTATTTATTCAATGTCAGAGTGCAAGGTGGCATTTTGAAAATGCTTGTTTCTTCCAATCAACCGTCCAAAAGTAAAAGGTATTCGTTTACAATAATATTAAACAAAAAACAGCAGCAAATCCAAACTGTGACTAGTTTTGTCTCACTGACTTTGTAGTTTCTATTTATGCTGGGTGTATATAGTATTAGTGGGTTTTACTTTTGTTTCGATGCGTCATTTCTTTTAAAGTAGTTATTCATAATGTATATAGTAGTTTATCTATTTTCTCTTAGGTTACTTTTTCATACTATATATCCGTTCTTGTACTGTCATTTGCTGCTGTGACACTTCTATTTCCCAGTGTGGGATCAATAAAGTTCATCTTATCAAAACTTAATTTTCTGACATTTGATTAAGCGTTTAATCAAGGAATATTGTCAGCTCTAAGACACAAAGAAGCAATAAGATGATAATAATATAATGAGATGCAGACGAGTAATCATGACCGTGCCACAGGCTCATTTGTTTACAGTAATCAAGCAAAAATGTCAGAACTAATTAGGCAGTAATATACGGATGCTTAACAATATGTAACATCTTCATGAGGAATGGAAAGGGCTGTCTCCCCAGTCAATCAATTAATAAATCAATCATGTCCACCCATCTATCTGTCCGTCCATCCATCCATCCATCCATCCATCCATCCATCCATCCATCCATCCATCCGTCCGTCTGTGTCCAATCATCACTGCCCTTACAGCCTTCATCACTTTCTTCATTTTACGCCAGTAGCGTTACAGGACAGTGTGGAGGGAGGGGCGGAGGGAGGTGCAGGTGTGTGTATACCCCCCCTCCCCCTCTGCCCTCATCCCTCGTCCACTTCCCTCCCTCCGTTGCCGTGGTGAGGAGGGCAGTAATTACTCTAGTGTCAGCGTTGCTGGGTGCGACTCCTCCCCCGGCAAGGGGCGGCGGGCATCCATAACCCATCGTCCTGCCACGGGGTAAACGCTGGGCCATCCATCACGCACCCACTTGACAAATACCTTCCATAATAGAAGTTTATTTTTATGGGAGGCTGAATCAAGGACTTTCCCATGCATACAAAAACGTGTCAGAATTATTTATGGCTTGTGCTGAGACGCACAATATGTCATATCAAAGTCCCATCCCGCTTGCCGGCGCGGCTGCGAGCTGCCGGCGCTTGGCCTGTCGATATCTCCGCTCGCTATCAATAATGTGGAACACCGCCACGATAAGCCTCAGGATTCGGAGGTCATACTCGACACACACAAATGCACACACATGGGAGCTGACACACGCGCGCACACACACACACGCGCGCACACACACACACACACAGGCATCCCATGCGTACAGTACACAGACATGCAAAAAACTCACACATGATGACATACATCGATGTGTTTTCAAATGCATATCAAACGAAGGCAAGGAATCTGTGCGTGCGCACACACACACGGCTCGCTCATACACACACAGGCAGGGAGGGAAATGTAAAAGCACACAGCTGAGATGAGAACATAAATTCATACATGAGCCCACATTCCCACATGTAATGTTCTTAGCAATGAAAGCAAACATGCCTTGCGCATAAAAACACAACAACAGTCTCTGCATGAATCAAGTCAGTTTTCCATTTAACAGTTTATTTTCTTTACCTTCAGTTCCTCCCCCAAGATTAAAACAATTACCAAACAAAGATGTTCACAAGGATAAACTTGACCCGTTGTGTGGCGAGCGGGACCGCGGATCGCCGTCCGTCAGTCAAAATCACTGCCAAGGTCAGAACAAAATAAAACGGTTTGGAGACGAGGGAGCGAGGCAGATCTATGCACTATGTCTTTGTGTATGTGTTTGTAAAGTGCCATGTGCGGTAGAATAATCTCCGACAGCACGGGGAAAAAAAAGTAAATAACATATACAAACATAACAACTTAAAGGAAATCCCTACACTGCAGCCTGCAAATCTGAGAGCTGTCAGTCAGTGTGAGTGGCAACCCCTTTCGCCCAGAGAAACGGCAATAAATTGGGTTTCCTGATAAGGCCCCGGCATCACTGGCACAACATCTGACCAAAAAGGGGGAAAAAAAGAAGAAAAAATGAGCTGCTTTTTCCGTAGGCCACTTGAGTGCTGTCAATCAATGTGACTGGCAGGCTCACATGTCGCCAGTGGAGAGAGCAATGGAGGGAAAAAATTGATTAATGTACAGAAGAAGGAGCGGTGAGAGAGGGAGAGGGAGAGAGAGACACAGCATTAAGTCTGGCTGGGAGAAAATGAATAAATATGATAAATATGATAATTGAAATTATGAGATTTTGGTACTTGGTATTGGATTCCGCTATGTGCCCAAAGGGATTAGTCCTTCATTCAGTGCAGCCTTTCTGTCCCCTACACACACAAACAATGAGCGCCCATGCATGCTTTCAAAAACTAACACAAAATAAATACATTTAACAAAAAGATCTAATTCTCCCAGGTGGGTATGCTGTATGTGTAAAACTCTGAGGCAGCAAGAGGATGATAAACTTAAAAGTAGCCGTCTGCGAACCCACCGACAAAGTAAAAAATAAAATAAAATAGGGAAAAACAGCGTCAGTAGCAGCAGGAGAACTTTGTCCTGTGAAGACAGAAGATGTATGGCTCAGGGGAGATAGTAGCAACAGTAAATGATTACCTTTTTACAAACTGGGCCTTTGTAATAAAATGCGTAAGGGGGGAGCATTATCAATTCAGCCGCCCGGTGAAGATAGCATTTCTGAAGCCACGGCGAGGCTGATCACTATCTAGAGAGGAGCCTGAATCTTGTATTCCTCACTGCGAGTCCAGGAGGGAGAGGGGTCTGGGACCTGTATCGTGTGTGTGTGTGTGTGTGTGTGTGTGTGTGTGTGTGTGTGTGTTTCACTGAGAGAGACATCCGTTAAGGCCTCTTATGCCTGCAGGCCCAGCTGTGACAGAACCAAGATCTATTTTCTTACACCCGCAAACAGAAAGACATGCAAGAGTGTGTGTGTTTGTGTGTATTCGCAGAAGCACACACATACACATGAAATCTCTTATACGTGCAAACATACATACTTAGTCCCTGGGGGAACTATAAGATTGGAGATGTAGTTCTGTGAAAACCTGCATGTGTGTGACAGTTTGTGTGTGTGTGTGTGTGTGTGTGTGTGTGTGTGTGTGTGCAGATTCTCTGCTAGATGTCTGATTCTGGAGCAAGACACTGACAGATGACATGTACACACACACACACACTCTCTCTCGCTCTCTCAAACAACACACTTGTTTGATAGCAGTCAAACAGGAGTAGAAGACAACGCAGAAGAGACAACAGACAAATAGACAGAGAGACAGATAGCATGGCAGAGCTTAGCTGCTGGCCCAGAGTCATATCAATCACTCTCAACACACACAAACACCCAAATGCTAAGACATCATAACACACACAAACACGGAGAACCAGAAGAAAGAGGCAGAAAGCAAGCTGATATACTGACAGAGTAGTATGGGGGTTAAACAACATGGGCAGACAGTTATAAAGAGATATCAGTGTTGCCCAGGGCATTAACACCCGCTGTTGAATTGTGGGACATATAAATGGCCGATGATGTGACACTCATCTGTCCCTCACGTGTATGTGTGTGTGTGTGTGTGTGTGTGTGTGTGTGTGTGTGTGTGTGTGCGTGCGCTTGTGTGTCTGCTTTACAACATCACAAATGCTACACTACTGCAAACCCTCACTCTTTGCCAACGGCTATCAGACATCACTGATTTTAAGTTTAAATCAGCCCCATTCATGCTTTATGAATGTCCAGTAAGTGCACAGTTATTTTGACAATATTTGACGAAAAATTATTATTAAGGAAAATTGTGAGCCTCGACTTGGAGACTACACATGTATGACAGAAATCCTGCTTTACAGAACAAAGGGCAGGGATGTTTCAAATACACTATATCCAATACTAGGGACTTAAGAGTTAGAGCTTAGATCGGGCCCAAAAAAATCAAGCCCGACCCTACCCGAGCCCGTGCATGTTGCGTCCGAACCCATCCCGACACGTTAACTGTAATTATGAGCCCGAGCCCGATTTAAACCCGACATTTTTTGAATACGTGGGCCGTTATAACTGACGTTCTCAACTACAATTCCGAGTTGTTTGAACTCCAGAAATCTGTTTAGAATTATCTTAATAAATACAGGTAATGCAACGAGGACGAAGCATGTAAACTGCGCTGTTTGTTTATTCAGACTGGAATGGATCGCAAATGGATCCGAAAGAAGAAACGTAAAAAAAAGAACTCTAACCTAAACTCGACCCTATAGCTTCTCCCTCAGTGAGGGTAACAGATCAAGGCAGCAACATAATCAAAGCCCTGGAACCATATAGGAGATTTCTTAATTAGGTCTCGATCACCTAATTAATACCGTCCTTCGCCACGGTCTGCATGCTGACGCGCTGGCCGACAACAGTGCTGCAGATGGGGGAGACACGATGTAGTACAGTTTACCTCACACTCAAGTCAGTGCAGGACACCCAGAGCTACGGGAGAAGCTGGAGAGGCATAGCTTTCTCCCCACCGAATAAGGCTAATAAAGTAGTGATTAAAAAAACACAAATGCTTGGTCAAGGACACGGCCCGGCCCGGCCCGGCGGCGGAAAATATTGGCCCGGCTCGGGCTCGGGCAGAGAATCTAAACTCTACTTAGAGTCAGTGTATCTCTGTCTGCTCTTTGAAATTGAAAGTATATCTTGTCCCTAAGCATGTACAAGACTAAATCTCCAGCATAACCCTTTAAAAACGCAGCAAATAAAGCCAAAACTAACTGCATGGTAAGACATTACAAGGACTAAGTTGGATAATATTAACCCTTTAAATGACCGCTAAAAAGTGAACAAGTTAAATGTAATGTTTTATAAAGTGTTTAATGTAAGTTTTTTTTTTTATTAATTTTTTTTGGGGGCTTTTCCCTTTATTTCAGAGTGACAGTGGCTAGACAGGAAAGGTGGGAGAGAGATGGGGGATGACACGCAGCAAAGTGCCGCAGGTCGGACTCGAACCCGGGCCGCTGCAAAGGACTCAGCCTACATGGGGCGCATGCTCTATACTGGGTGAGCTAGAGGTCGCCTCAGTGTTTAATGTAAGTTAGAATTAAATATAAGATGCATTTCACAACTGTCATGAATTTCAGTGAAGGTTTACGCCTCCATGACTGAGTCCAAATATTTGATGTCAAACATATATCCCTAAAATTACAAGTTAAAAGCTGTTCTGATATTTTTTCATATTTAGATAATCACATTCAGTTTGATATTTTAAGACATTTGTGGCACTGCGGTCCTGAAATGATATTACATTACATTTATTTAGCAGACACCTTTATCCAGAGCGACTTACAAGTAAGTAAGTCAATTAATAAAAGTAAAACAGGTCGCCCAGAGAGTAGAGTGCCCTGTTCACAGTCTCATCTGAACAAATACATAGCACCAAGCTCTGCTATTAAAAACAAAAGTTTGCCCCTCTCTCCATCCTCCTTATTCTCTTTTTTTCCTTTTTTCACAGGTGTCAGAAGAGATTTCATGGCCTGTGCGTATGTGTGAATTTGCCACACCCCTTTTGAGTGCTAATTTACCCTTTTAGGTTTAATCTCCCAGTGAGTGGCTTTCCTCGCCCTTTAATTAGGCTACGGGGAGTCGACACCAACACTAAACACACACACTTAGACTTCCAGACCCGCACGCACACCATTTCTTGCTACCATACACACATATATATATATATATATATATATATACACACACACCCGCTCAAATGCTGCCGTCCCACACTTGAGACACGCTTTGCTAAGACTCCTCATCAGCCCTCTGTGGGCCTCTTTCACACTCTGGCTCCCTTCAACTGCCCCAGTCACCAAGACAGGACCGAGAAAAAAGGAAGGAGGAAAAAGTGAGATATTCTGCACTTGTGAGAGGACAGAAAGAGGTGCTGGTGGTGAAGGCATTTGTCTCGGAACCTTTTCCATTTCAAATCTATTTGTCAAGTTAAAGCGGCATTACAGTAAGTCACATCAGATTTTTGCAGACCCAAGTGGCAGGAAGAGATAGATGTTTTGAAGTTTAAAGACGTCGCAGCTCATATGTTTTCTAACGAGATTCGGGTGACGTGCACTCATTGAAACCAAATAATGTGGCCGAAAACATCTCTGCAACGGATCGGGCCAGGCGCTCTCTCATGTTAATGAGATGCTTGAATTTCACTCATTAGTCTCATCACTATGTGTTTTTATTTAGGAAGAAAGCAGGAATATTTTTCACATAAAACAAGGTGGTCCATGAAATCCTTTTTTTTTTTTTTTTCCTTCCTTTTGATGAAATCTGTTGTAGTACTACCATGTACGCCAGAGGAGCCTTCACAGTAAAGGGTGTTTTGGACAGAAACATCTGAGTTCTGTCAATCAAAAAATAGGCAGATCTTTGCTCTCTGAATTTTCACCCTAATTAGTGTCCTTTTTCTCTTTGAGCGCATTTCTTCGAATACCACCTGTACCAGTGCTTAACTTAACACTGAAACTCCTCACTTCCACTTCTCTTTACCCTCTTTTCCTCACCAAACAGACCACAGATTTACCCAAACAAAACTGGGCACTAAAGAGGGAAATACAATAACAGCAGTAGTGATAGTGGCTTGTTATGTTGGAAATAAGAGGGCACTTAATTGGGGTCTGATAGTCTAATAGGCAGGCCCTCTGATTACCAACTCTGCACATTGGCTTAAATTAGCCCACTGATGAGCAGCCAGGGGATTCAATTATGTTAGGGGAGAAATAAGGGGCCCTAATAGGCCACTGTATCAGGAAACATGGGACTGGGTTGGGCTAAAGCGTTGGTAATTGGTTGTTTAGTTGGGAAAGTTGAGCCTGTTGGTAATTAGAGATGCCAAGACGTTTGGAGAGCCACCAACAGACGACACACCGAGGCTAGAGAGAGGCGAAGGAGGAAGAAAAGGGTCCTTTGCACAGTAAAAGGGGCAAAGGTTGTGGTGAAGATCTTAGAAGTGCACTTCAGCCAATGAGGGTGTAGATAAAGGAAAACATGTTGGTCCGAGGAGCTGTGTTAACTCAGTAAAGGTCAAGATGGGGCAAGCTGGGCTAAAAGAGAAAAATCAGCAGTCTCGGTTGTGTCACAACCTCCTCTCTTTAACAAATTCTGCTTTTCTCTCTTATCTTTTAATTTTTTTTTTTTACTCAACATTCTCAATAAAAAACAATTATCGTTTTCTTTCTTTCGGTCTTTCTTTCCTGTCTTAAGACAGGTTAGCTGTTGGCTGTAGCTGGATACGTACGGTGTCTGAATTGAGGGGAGGAGGAGGAGGATTGAATTATGGATGAGGCTTTATAGGAGACGGCGGCCTGTCTGGTCCCATATTCACTGTCCCATACAGGAGGAGCAGCCCTGCCCGCCAGCATCCCCACCACACGTCACTCACACGAGGTGTTTGTGTGTGTCTATGTGTGCGCTTCTGTCCAAGTACTGCATGTTCACATGAAAGCATACTCCATTGTTCTGACAAAAGGCCTTGCAAACATACAGCAAATATTTTTCCTTTCATCTTTTGATTAAAAAGATAGAAATTAAGCATTTGATGTGCGCTGACACATTATAAACAATCCCTTTAGGATCTCTTAAAAGTACTAGCTTAATATAAATGATACACACAAGGGAATTGGTGTTCCCAACAAAAAACTGGTGCCGTAGCTTTCCAGGAAAAGTAGCTTTCAGTGTTTGAGCTGGAGTCTCAGAAGACATTTGCTCATTACCTAATTTAACCAGTTCAGAAAAAAAAGGATTTTGTAGCTAAATATCATCTCTACATGTGGTTACAAAACTATTTACTGTTGTTCTCCTTCTTGTGCCCTTGCACATCATACATTATATGTTTCACACAACTGTAGCATTAGACTAAAAACCTATGCAGACTAAACAACTGTATCCTTTTGTCCTGCTATCACACTGTGCAACTCTTAGGCTGTGGCCTACATAAGCCATCTGCAATGTTTTTTCAGAATAGTGCAACATAAGCAAGCACCTAACATAACTGTGCCATTGCAACACCAGGGAGCACACAGTATATCAAGTGTCATCAATCTGCCTCAAATTTTCTGACAGTGACAGAACTTGTCCAGAGGCTCAGACAGAGGCAGAGGTTGACCCAGTCTGTCAATGACACAATACTTCGTCAGTCATCATTTACCGTGTGGAAAAAGAAATCTGTCTGTGATGGCCTAAAGGTGGCAAACTCACAAATGTAGACATCACTTCACATTCGGAGCAGCCAGAAACCCACTGCCTCTACGTCTCCACACTGATTGGATGGGACTTGTCAGTCAAGGCTCTGAATAGCCACTAAACGGTTGAGCGGAGGCACTTGGATTGATGCCAGGAGGAAGGGAATGGGAGAAGAGGATGAAACAAAAGGCTGTTTGTTGTGGCTGATGTGTGATGAATGCAGCCGGTTGAGGGAGTTTTCACGCTTATTGGAGCAGGTCATTATGCAGGAATTGCTGCTTGCTCGGCCAGGACCGGCCCTGTATTGGTTTACTAAGACACATGCAACTGACGGTGGGCCTTTTTTCCCCAAACCACGTAGCTAACCCCCTCAAACACACGCACGCACGCCAAAGTGAGCCATTCAGGACCAGATGAAGCTGAAAGGTGTTCCTCCATGAGGGAATTATCCAATTAACACCCAACACTAGCTTGAGCTAATCTTCAAGTTCATACATGTAGGCTTGCTGAGGTTGCTTTGTGTGGTCGGGGTAAATGATGGGGACAGAATAAAAAACACAGGCACCAAAAGAGCTCCATTTCCTCACTCTTTTATTTCCTGGTAAAAATATTTAACTTATTTTTTGGCTTCCCGTTAAGCGAACAAATGCCTCATTGTTGACTTTGGAAGATACAACTCAGAATTACTAAATCTACGCTTTGACAGCATCAGCACAATGATCCACCCTGTGAACAGAATGACTTTTTTTAAGTCAATGCCTATCATGCGAATGCAACATAAGGACGGTGACACAAAGACGCAGGTTCATCACTAACGCTGACGACTTGATGTCCTATAGGTGTTGTTTTTTTTAAACTGTGATGCATTGTTTTGTTTTTTTCACATATTTTCCAACACAGAAACGTGTCACATATAACACATTGTTATTAGAAACAGATGTTGATTTTATCGTCAGTGTCTGTGGCTTCTTTCACAACGTCGACACAGTGTCATATGCGCCGGGATACCAGGATACATTTGCATGACATACACACCTGTCCTCCGCAATCCAACACGCCGCTGTAACACAATAGGCAAGCAAAACTCAGGAGAGTAATGTTTCATTATATGATGAACAGAAGGTGAAAGCGAGGGAGGGGAGCCGGGGAGGCACACAGATGCATAACTTAAGTAAAAGCCATCCAAACCCATATTTGTTTACAGATTTGTTTAATAAGGAAAAAAAATATATGCAAACAAATGAATTTGCCTGTGGTTGTAACTGCGTATTACGATCATCACTTACAAGGCCAGGTCTCCCCCAGCCCTCTACAGTAACTATCCATCATGCATTATTAAGGAAAATAGAATCTGCATAAGGCAGCAACAATGCCTTGAAGTTTATTTTTTATAGATTTAAAAAAAAAAAAAAAAATCTTTTTAAGCACTCAGCAGCGGATCCAAGTACTCAGTCGCTGTTAGCTAATTACAAAGCATTTGATCGCTACGCCCCCAAGATGTGCAATTATAACCTTGGCTGAAAATGAGGGAAATAATTCACAATTTAAAATAGTGGGATGAAGATGCTCTGACAAAGCTAATGGCGACATCTCACCTGTGTGTGTGTGTGTGTGTAACATAGTTTTGGGTACTGAACAGGACAGGAGGCTGATTTAACAAAGCCATTGCCCTGAAACCACAGCTGACCTCGCTGGAGGGGGATAACAAAGAACGAAGGCAAATACACAATTTCCCAAAGCTGCTCCAGTCATAGGGTAGTTGCAGCATTTTTAACTAGAAAGAAAGTTCTGGCAGAGCGGTAATTTAGCAAAGTGGCAGTGCTCTGAGAGGTACCTGTAGCTCTAGTTCTGCTGCAGTGCTATCTATGCCGAGATCACACACACACACACACACACACACTTCTTTGTGGCATATCTCTCTGCAGATCGCACAAGGAAGACAATTGTCATTACCATTTTATTAAAATGTGTCCTATCAGCAACATTTTCCCCTCACATATCTAACCTCTTTTTTCCTTATTCCCCCCCCCCTAATTCTAATCATCATTCCCCTCCATCACTTGCTGGGTCTAATTCCCTCTCTTCCTTCGTTTGCAAAGGACCTCTGCTTTCATCCTTGAGAAGGGCTTTAATTCGAAGTGCGACACTGAATAAAGAAGGGAAGACGGAGCGCAAGCGAGAGAGAGAGAGAGAGAGAGAGAGAGAGAGAGAGAGAGAGAGCGCGAGAGAGTGATATGGAAAGACAGAGCAGCAGTGGAGACGTTCGGGTGTCAATCAATCCGGCGCGAGGGGCTGCAAGGGCCCATGACTAGGGTGCGTTTGATCTGTGTCTTTCAAAGGGGGAACAACGGGAAGGGCCATCACAGATGATTTGCCTCTCGCTGCTGGCCCTGGTGCCACTCTGACAGAGAGCAATCACAAGCAGGTTAATTCAACATCTACCTTCTTAATCTTTTTTTCCCCCGTCTCTTTCTTTTGGTCTCGTACTGTCTGCTTAGATGAAACACTGCTCTTTCCGCTACCACCCCACCTTCCTGTTCCTCTCTTTTGAAAGAGGGAGAGAGATCACAAGTGTACTTTCAATGCCTTTTCAAACCACCTATAGTTTGATTGCGTTGGTCCTAATCAGGTAAATTGTTTTCTGCGGTCCTGCAATAGTTAATTTACGCGTACAAGCTGTAATGCATCAATGAAAGCGAAGTGGGATCACTAATTTCTTTTTGTTAATTGGTGCAGGAAAGAATTTTCTTCTCGGGTAAAGACACACCATCAGCTGCATTTCTTTTGGATCATTTCTTTTGCTGTCATTCTTTGGGTTCATATCTGTGGTGTGCTATGACCAGAATGTGAATTAGAGCGTCATGATGACATCTTGAACACATGCTGCTTAACTTGACTGAAAGTGGAGGATATGTTTCCTCCAGATGACTGAAAGACTGAACCCCACAACGAATGTTGCTTGCTATGGCTAGGTGGAACCCCAGTAAGATCATAGCCCCATTTAAGATGAAGCCACAGAACTGGCCTGGACACATAGAGAGAAATATCTTTCTTTACTTGGTATAGCAGTTATGTTCTCATGTGGCTTAACAGATCACACTAAGGGGGACGCTAAGAAACAAAGTGAATCTTCTTCACCAAAGGTCAGCCATGCATTAAGGACAAACAGAGGTGAGGGAAATTCAGGGTGAAAGGGTAAGAAGAAGCGTAAAAGGTGTGCTTTGGTTAAAGGTGAGAGGGTACGGAGAATATGAAGGAGGCAGGTGTTTTAAAGAATAGTTGAAGGTAAAAAGGTTGTGCAGGGAGGTTAGGGCATGGAAGTAAAGGAGATCAAAGATGGAAGTTGCTCATTGAATTTGAAGAACAGAAATTATACCAAAAATAAGCCTGTTTGAGAAATTTAACAAATAAACTTTTCAGAGTCAGCACAAAGACAACTCCAGATCCATTCAGTTTCAACAGGAAATAAACCACAGTACTGCCAGAATGCAGCCATTTTCCAGTAATGTCCCTGCCTGGCCTCTTTCCCATGGTGCTCCCCTCTAACTCTACTGCTTTTATGGAAGGTCAAAGGGATAACAGGATAAAGGCTGTCCTCTCTGCTCCTCTGAAGGACAAGCACTCGGCCGATTGGATTTGGTGGCCTTCAAGGACAATGGAGGAACACTGGGATACAAAGGAACCAATAGGAGGAACACAATTTCATCTGTCTCTATGGCCTGAGTGATTGGCAGGGATGGCTAGACCAGCATTCTTTGATAGCTGCCTCTTTGTGGCTGGGTGCCCTCCATCAGCACTGAATAGCGAGACTCGATCCGACAAAAACACTCACGGTTTCTGGAAGACCTGACCTCTGTGGAATGATAGAGCCCGGGCAGGGTTGCGGGGGCAGCCAGGTGGTTTAATTCAGTAGAAAGATTTCAAACGTTGATTTGTCTGCGGGTATATACTGTATGTGTGTATGTTGGTGTGCACATTACACATTGGAATGCAGAAAATTAGTGAGGCAAGTTAGAAAATGCAAGACGTAGGGTTCAAATGCTTGGCGTAGCAAAAAAAATTCTGGATGGGGAACACAATAAGTTCCCAGCTACCGGCCTCGGGAAGGCACTTAAAGGGGCAGTCCACTGAAATCTCCCTCCAGAGCACTTAGGGGTTTGTTGCCCTGCTCAAGGGCACCCAGGCAGTGCCCAGGAGGTGAACTGGCACCTCTCCAGCAACCAGTTAACACAATCTGACTTTTTCGTGCAGGACTTGAACCGGCCACCCTCAGGTTCCCAAGCCAGGTCCCCACCGAGTTAATGCCGCCCCATTAATTTCTAAACTGTTTTAACAGGTTGAGTAGCACTACTGATGACTCTTGAAAATTGTAAATATATAAATAGTAAAAGTGGTGGGGCGTCCCTTTAACTTTCAAATGATCCATTTGATTCAGCCAACAGAACAAAACCAAGGTAGTAGATGGCAGCTCCTAGATGTGTAAGCTAAGGCAAGACATTGCTGTAAATAAGCCTGGAGTGCCAAAGACCTTTTAAACACAGGGGTGTTCAGGACTGTCTTCAATCCACTGTTTCTGAATGTAGGAAAATATGTTCAAGTCTTACTCCAGACAGACATCTTCTCATTAGGGACCCGAATCACATAAAATGCTATGGATGTTGAGAGCGATGAGGCATACACACAGATAACAGTTTTTGTTTTTAAACAGAGCCTCCTCAAATACAAATTGAACAATTAGTTACCTGCATGTAGGTAGGCGAGGTCTGGATTCTCGATATCAGGGTGACTTTCCTTCAGGTGGTTGCGGAACTCCATGGGAGAGTTGGTGGCATAGTTACATTTGGGACAGTTGTACATCTTCACGCCCTCGTGTTTGCCCGTATGGAGAATGTGCTTCCGGATGTTCTCAGCACAGTTGGATCTAAGGGAGACAAACAAAGATAAAAGGCTTCATTCTTTTTTTGGAAAAGATTTTTTTTTTTTTAAAGATTTAAAGATGAGAGTCATGAGGGAGAAAACACAAGCTAAACACTTGGCAACTTTCCCAAGAAAGGTTTGCTGTACTAACATTTTTTTTTTTTGCCAATGATGAGAGACACACGCACACGCGCACACGCACACGCACACACACACACACACACACACATTAGAAACAACTCAAACTGGGCTTCGGAGCAGAGGGAGCAGCCGTGTTTGGAAAGACTCTCAAAGCATTCATTACCTAAATACGCCTCTGTGAAACAGGCCCACAAACGACTAAAGACCGCTTTCACAAACAGCAAAACACAACTTGTTACACAAACAATATTTAAATCCTGTTAATTCTTTGATATTCACACTATTGCATATCTCTAACTTTATTTTCTTCCCTTACAGCTGGTAAGCAGGTTTGGTGTGTAATGGTGCTGGGAGCAGTGGGTAATGCATGCTGTGAGACTGCCTACTGAGTGCACTAGAGATATGTCTGAAGACATCTGTTAAGCATTATGTATCTTTTGCAATTGTATGAAAGGTATAGAAATAGTGGTGTGTATGTGTGTGTGTGTGTGTGTGTGAGAGAGTCTGTGGGTCTTTGGGCTGGTCAGATAGGGCAGGCCAAGCAGTGAGCTACTGCAGGGTGTAGGATGTAATGATGTCAGCTCAGAGAGTCTCACACAACCCTCCGCTGATTAATGATGCTGCCTGACCTGCTCCCAGGCTCTATCTAAACCCACACACACACACACACACACACACACACACACACACACACACACACACACTCGCTCATACACACACACGTTATTGAAGCCCTGAATGGGCAAAACAAACATGCACATACATACATAAATAGACATGAACAAACCTTAGTTTGTGCCAAAATCAAAATGGTGAATCTCTGATATGACTAGACAGGTGCAAATATACAGACATGAATCCATAAACACCGCCCCACTTCTCTCTCTCTCTCACACACACACACACACACACACACACACACACACACACACACACACACACACACACACACAGACGTGCACATAAGAGCACAAATAATGCATCATGCAAGCAAGCATGTGCATTGTACAACACACTTTCATACACACACATAAACACACACCATCATGTGTTGATGGATGGGGCACTCGTGCTCAGTTTGGACCTGACATTCTCAGACAGTATAATACGCAATTACTCTCCCTTATCACCTTGGCCAGGACAATAAAGCCTCACAGTGCCATAGCTCACGCCAGCCAAGGAAAGAATTTGTTTTCACTTTTGCAGAGACACCTCTCTCCATCATGGGGCCACAGTCCAGCCCGGCTCCACTGGGGCCTAAGGAGGAAAAAATAAAAATAAAAAAAATAAAAAAAATAAAAAAACAGAGCGGGCCCTCACTGGGTTCTGTTCATGCTGTATGAAATACATAAGCACTAGCCGCTGGTGAACAATGAGGGCTCTTCACAAAACTGAACACTGCAGTCGGTTGGGGTGCCACGCTCTCAACAAAAGAAAGTGCTTTTTAAAAGCAGCAATCCACAGCAATGTAGAGATGTCTGTTATACCCCATCACTGATGAATATAGCACTACACAATTCAAAATATGTATATTTCATTAGAGCGTTTGCATTTGCTTTGGGTCAGAGATTCCTGGCTCACAGGAAGTGATGCATTTGGATTTCTAGTTTGTTTGAAATTAGGCAGAAGAAGAACTGGGTAGTTACAGCGGTGTTTGCCATAGTGAAGGAACAGACAAATAAAAGGGATGAATGATGCCACAATACTGGCAACACTTCATTCACAAGCAACATGCGGTACAAAAACACCAGGCTTAATATCTCGAAATTAAAAAAGGAGCCGCAAATGATAAACCTTGGCCTGATATGAAAACCATAAATTTAAGGTCTTGTAGGTTTAGATACAGTTAGTACATAACCCTTGATATTTACACACGTTCTCAATCACTTATGCAGCAGATTGGCACACACTGTTGTGATTACTTTATCAGCCATCATGAACAACAGGTTCACAGACAAATCATGGCCACATCTGTTGACTGTTCTTCTGCTTAATGAAAAAGGACAGAAGAAAGAACTCAAAATGTCACATCGTTGTGAATTACCGCAAATCATACTGCTAAAAAAATGCATTTTATACTTAAAGTGAACTGATTTCTTATTCGAAAGTGGGAGCATAAATAGATAAAATTTGAAGCGGAGCTAAAAGGTTCTAAAGCGAGCGCGGGTGGATTCCTAGGGGGGCCATGCTAGCTCTCAGATATGGTAATGGAGTAATTGTCATATTAAAACAACACAACGTGCATTTAGGAGTCAGCAGGTGTCACAGTTAGTGAAACCCACACCAGCCCTCCTACTATACACTGTATTAATTAGTCCAACACTGTTTCAACTTCCTCCCCCATCCATGCACTCAGCAAGGGAATCAGCCATACTGATGCTCAATGGATACATCACCCCTTCTCTACCTCTTTCTGTCTCTCCCCTTTATTTGAGCCATTTCCATATTCCTCCTCCCAACGACTGTATGGTAATGGGAGAGGTGTAATTGAGAGGCGCTTCGTTAGAGGAGATTTTAATGTGTTTCTTTGTGTGTGTTAAGAGTCAGTAGGTGTATTTGGATCATTGGTGCCATTTGGATCTTATTCTGCCAAGGAGGCCCAGTTATCATCATTAATGTCTCACCCCTCCTCCCTCATCTCTCCCTTCACTTTACAAGGTCACAAACCTTCCTGGCATTGACAGTAAGCGTGCCATCCTCAAAGCTGCCATCGCCGCCAATTGAAATAGCATTTTAACAGGTAGATTGAAACATGAATGCCGCGGCATTCAATAAACAATAATAGCCCAAGAAGGATGGTAACGTGGCAGGAAGTCAGAGGCTACATATCAATTAGACCGCTTAAGATGCCACCGTGACTTTAATGAGAGAGAAAAAAGCTCCTCATTGTGAACAATAGAAATGACTCCTTAAATACTGAAGTAAAGAAGTTTTGCGGTTTGCACAAATAGCTGGAGAATAGTCAAATAGACATCATTAATTGACAGCCCAGGACTCCCAGTGCAATATCATTAGAATATTTTTACCACTATTCCTCAACTATAATTATCCCCCTCTATTATCTATCTCTGTCTGAATAGGAGATAAGTGGCATTTGATGGATCATTCACTCCATGCTCATTTACATGCATTTGAGGAGCAGCCTTGATGGAGATCACATTGTATCGAGTGGGAACTATAGATGTCATCCATAACATTTAATATGGATATTTAAATAGTGGCAATCAGATGTATACTAGTAAAACAGATATAAATATGTTCTATGAGCAAGAACTGTCAATCACACAGCTGCTTCATTTGCCTCAGACCTAAATATGTCTTTACAACGGCGCCACATGTATTTCAAAGGCTTACATCAAAAGGTCAGACGTGCTAAGTCATCTAGTCGCTCCTTATCGTGGTCAGGCCACCGGAGACGTCAGGGTTTTAAACATGTATTCAGAGTGTAAAGGCAGGGCGGAGGCGAGGGCCCTCGTGGCTGTCTGAGGCCCCCACATTCAATTCCTCATCCTCACATTAGTAAGCCAGCGGGGCGTTTCCCCAACCACCTCCTCCTCCCACCTTGCAACCCCCCTTGCCTGCCCTCTGGACCTCTCAGAACCCCTGGGGCCACCAAAATGGTAATTGGGTTTCTAATTTACTGTTTCATTTGCCACTATCTGTAATGATCATTAAGGATCAGTGCGGGAACAATGGGGCCAGGCACATTTGGCTCGTTCTATGTACAGTTTATCTCTGGTACTGGGGGTAAGTCTACCGTAGTGGCTGGATATGGGACTAAAATGTGTCCTCAGGGGGACAAAAAATAAATAAATCAACCAATATTCATGATTAACATTCACTTCAAATACATGTTCAATACTTTCCTTGGCCTTTGACCCAAAATGTTTAATGAGAGATTTGGATAGAATTCAACAAATGTTTGCAAGATGGTGTCTTCATCATCATACAGTCTTGTTTTTTTCCCCCTGGGATCTGAGGTTTAGTGTCCCGTGAGGTACAAAATGTATGTCATAGCACAAATGGAATTCTGAGCAAAACAAAATTCTTGCAGTATGCAAATTTCATATAGACGATCGGCAGTTCCAATCTAACAAGAATGAGTGCCTACAGCCATGCTAGCAGCTCTGTGAGGATGTACATGGGCACAGCGGCGCTTTTAACATCAGCATGCTCACAATGACAATGCCGGCCCGCTGGTGTTTAGCAGGTTTACAGTGTTCACCATCTTAGTTTTGCATGTGAGCATTTTCTACTAAGCATTAAACACAAAGTACAGCTAAGGCTGATGGGAATGCCATTAGTTTTGCAGGTATTTGGTCATAAACCTAACAATTGAAATAAGAAAGGATTCATTCTATGGAAAGCACGAATACCTGTACAAGCTTCTGTCCCAATCCATTAAAAAGAAGTTAAGATATTTCACTGGATAAGTGAAAACTTTGCTTTAGGGTGCTAGGTGAAATGTCAGAGGATCACCAACATCATTAGAAGTCATCCTCTGGGCACCATGAATGCCTGTACACAATTTCATGGCACTCCATGCGATAATTGTTGAAACAAAAAAACCTCATGGTGACACTGGAGAAACACTCAGTGGATCACCAGCATCAGTAGGAATCATCCAATAGTTGTTAAGATATTTTAGCCTGAACCAAAGTGGTAGGCCGACTGTCACTGCCACCCCTGAAGCTATGCCGCTGGCAAGGCTATTCAAAATATCAACCGTTTATTGGCCTACAAACCTTGTAGTTGAACTTAGAAGATGCAGTCTTCCTATGCTATTAAATGACACTTCAAAGCATCTTAAATCAAACACAACCCATACACTGGTCGATCCTTAATTGATACAGTCAAGGGATATGTTATGATAACTTTGGGTACAAGGTGAGATAATCCTTTGATAATTGCAAAATAATAGCCTGACTACAAGTATTACCTCTCAGCATTTCATTTTTTCTAAGTTGGACTGCATACAAAAGACTTGTGAAATGAGTCGAGCGCTTCACTGCAGCGGAGCAGGTGTAACAAGCTGCCGAAATGACTTTGTCACAGAGGGGAAAAAACAAATGAAGAGTACATCTAAAACCAATGATGGGTTTGAGATCATTCCCTTTCACACTCTTCTGCCACAACCTGACGAGGAAGCACAGGATGAGAGAAAGCGAGAAAGACAGAGAGAGTCAAGGGGAGGCAGAGGGAGAGAGAGAGAGAGCTAGAGAGAGATGGAGATGTGCAACGCCAGCCAAAACTTTTTCAATTTCACCGACAATTTCCTGTGTAATTACTGATGTGGTATGATGGTGTTTTAATGACAGGGACCTGCCAGTGACAGTGACATTGTGTGTGTGTGTGTGTGTGTGTGTGTGTGTGCGTGCGTGTGTGTGTGTGTTGGGGAGATCTGGCTGGGCCTGTTGATGATGGCAGAGTGATGAGATGGAGCTGTGCTGTGGAGATTAGACCTGTCTGCCCCCCCCACACACACACACACACACACTCTCACACACACACACACACACACACACACACACAAAGCCACTAGCATTAATGCCACCCCCCCCCCAACCCCTCCGAACTACCCTACAATGCCACCTGCTATCTCACCATCACACTCACTCACTTACATACACGCCGCAGACCCTCCTACCCCCCCCCCCACACCTATCAACCCCCTGATCATCAGTGCCATGGTGGCGGCCATCAGCGCCACCAACCATGGGCGGGTCAATGAGCCGGTACCTGTAGTCGCACCAGGGGCAGCGGTACGGTTTCTCCCCAGTGTGAACACGTTTGTGCCGCGATAGGTGGGACTGCGTGGTGGAGGCGAAGTTGCAGAGCTTACATTTGAAGGGTCTCTCTCCTGTGGGGTGGAGGGGGTGAAAAGATAAGAGACAGACAATGGTGATGAGACCAAGATGACATAAATGTCACACATAGACACATAAATATGCAAACCCAGGTAGAAGGCTACAACTGACATGGTTTGGCCAATATGTGACACCGTTTTGCTGGCTTCATGAATCCAAATGATCAAAATTAAATAACCACAAGAGCCAATAGCAGTTCTGAATTCACTGTGAAACTACAAAAGCTACAATTTCTGAAATAAATGTAAGTTCTCTCGCTTACTCTGAACACTGCAGGTGCACAGACTGTAAACACGTTAAAATGTCTAAAAAAAACGATTTTGATGTGTGGGAGTTGCAGTTGATTTGACAGTTTAAGACCTGTTGGCAGTTATTTGTCAGTTTGTATGTAAAAACTCAAAGTAATTGAACAAACAGTTGAATATTAAAAGCTGAAAGCAGTTTAACTGCCATTTAAAGAGTAAAATATGAAACTGTTGAAATGTAAGTTGAACTGCAAATGGAGAAGTGCGAGTTGGTACGTAGGCAGTGACAGCAGTTAGTGTCAGCTAAAGTTTTTAACTTTTAGTTGAAGTTAAGTGTCAAAGTGTTGTTGTTAAATGTTGTGTTGTCTTCCCAGTTTATCTGTCTTACAGCAGGACCTCCATGGAATATGATGAGCAAGATTCTGATGGAAATCCAGATGGGAGATTTCTATCATTAGATGATTGATGATAACCATCTTCAATACATAGCCAATAATCTTACAGAGATAAGAGCCTTGGTTCTAAAAATGTCGGGGCATAGTCACAGGGACAAGGTATCAATTTAACTTCAAAATAAAGTTGCAGGACAAATGTATGTGGTTGTAACAGCAAGTTGGAAAAGTGTCCATAGCTGGCAGAATTTTGCATTTTAAATTATTTTCTTTATTTTAAATGGCAGACCAGAGTAGTGAGGGAGTATTTTCCTCAAACAGCTTCGGGGGTGTCAGTGTCTGCTATAAAACCTCACCCTGCTTTAAGGAGCGGCGAAACTACAGAACATTGAAGTTTATTAACATGGCATTCAATTGACTCCTGTAGTGTCCAGTGTTTCTTTAAATACAGCTTCAGTGACATGTCCATTCTGACGAGAATAACGTTAGCCACTGACTCTTTGTACATTTTGGGCATGAAAGGTAAAGATAATGGCACAATGTTGTCTTGAGAAACCAAAAGAAATATTGGCATTAGCAGTGGCCTTCTGTAAAATCTGTACCAGTCAACCACTGTCAGACAGAGTAGTCCCTTCATGTGTAGCTGCATGACAACAGATTTGAGTATGCAGCTAAATCAGTGGAATTGACACATGTCAACACAGGAGAAGAGGACAGAAATTTGAGGTTTGGGGGGGGGGGAGCAAACAAAATGAATTACGAAAACCTAAATGAATATTTATAACAGGATTCTTGATCCTTGGGCGCCTGCCAGACAACGGTTAAGAACAGTATTTGTTTCACTATCCCAATTTCCAAAAAAGCACTCGTTATTGACAGCCTATCTGAAAAAATGCAATTTCCCTAAGCGACAGAATGACATGGTGAAATGATAACTGAAATTAAAAATCCCAGATTCAGTCAGCCATACTGGTACACATGCCTATCACTGACAGCAGCATGTCACACTGATGTGCCTGTGTGTGTGTGTGTGTGTGTGTGTGTGTGTGTGTGTGTGTGTGTGTGTGTGTGTGTGTGTGTGTGTGTGTGAGAGAGAGACGGTTGCTCAAACTATCTGAAAGAAAATATTGTGGCTGTTTCAGATCTTGAAGTGCCAATCACTGTCCAAAATTATGAAGGTCTGCACAGTTAGTGTGTGTGTGTGTGCGTGTGTGTGTGTGTGTGTGTGTGTGTGTTTAGATACGTTTTTGACATGAGTTCAGGATGTGTGTCTTGCTGTGCTCACCTGTGTGTTGGCGTCTGTGTTTGGTGAGGGCGTGTCTTGTGCCTCCAGCAAAACCACACAGGTCACATAGATAAGTCTTCTCTCCTACAGAGACAGATTAAGAGAGGAAGGAGAGAAAGGATAAAGCATTAGGGTCTTCTAGGACGAAAAGAAAAAAAATCTTAGAAGAAAAATGGGCAAAAGAAATGACACTAAAACATAACCGAATAAGGGAGAGGCAGCAAGAACCTGAGAGGGAAAGATTCAATTCTATCTCATTTATACTATATGTATAAAATTATATTGTATATACTTATTCAAATTCAAGATCTCCTTCAAGAGACCGAGAAAAACAATTCTTCAAAGGAAAAGTTCAGTTTATTTGAACCTGAATCTTATTTTTTAGCACAAAAAAACTAAAACATAAGCAGTCAAACAATCATACATGTGTTGAGCGAATCCCGGAGATGAAACGCGTTCACTTGCAAAAGAAATGCAAAACTGTCAAATCACCCAAAATACGGGTTATAAACATCTATCACAGCTAAACGACTTTGACCTTGATTAACTTTACTGCTATGTTCATGTTCTGAATGTTGAGGACATCCGCTTGAAATGAGGTTTTCTCCAAATATCATCTCACCGCTCGCAGAACTTCAGGCTTTGCCTAAGTGACGCTGCCCTGAAGTTGCCGCGCTCCCAGATGTCAAAAATGACTTTGGCGAATATAGTGATGTGATTACTAATAGATAGACGACAGCCATATCTATACAGATAATAAACAAATCTATCTTTTCTGCCACATATAGGAGGATATTGACAGGAAACAAAAAGACTATTTCTAAATGCTGAAAGTGTAAAAGGATATCAAACCTTTTATATTTATGGGTGTTTGTTCTAATTAAGCGTATTAAACTAAATTAAAATGCATCATATTTATGTTTGAAAATGTATGAAGTGTGTTATATATTAATCTATGTGTTGATGTGTATTTGATTTAAGCTTATTATGGAAATAATGTCATTAATTACAAAATAAACTGCTACTACTGCTGGTTTCATTTCACATATGAGTATGTGAAGCTACACAATTCATGACATTTGTCTATATTGTTTTCCCTAAACCAAATATGGCTCAGTATAATTAATCTGTCACTAATACTTTTTAATTTCAAAGTTGCAGCGACATTAATCAAAATGAAATACCATTAAATAGAAAAAATACAACCTCAAATATACGAGTGGTAATAAGTGAAAGGTTACCAAAGTGGATTTATGAAATCCTTGAATCCTTTTGAGTGAAAAGTGTGGGTGAGGAAGGAATGAGTGATTCTTCCTTCACTCAAAACTACTGCTGAGGTGCCATTGAGCAAGAAGTGAGAGCCCAAGTAAAGACAAAGAAGAAGAAAATATTGTGTTAATGGGTTGGGAGAAATGTGTAAAGGAGGAAAAAGGCAGAAAGCGGAAAAAAAGAGAAGACAGACTGAACAGATGAGCAGCGGGTCTAGTTGGCTAACAGATGAGCCAAGCAGAAGTCACAGATCACTAGTGTATATCCATCAGAGCTCTCACAGCTAACTAATTCCTCCAATCAGATGGATCCGTGTAAATATGTCAAATGGGGGACGGGAAATTGCCAGTGTGGTTTATTGACTGTGATAAAATCTGAAAAGCACCGCTGAACATAATTACATACTTGTCAGAGCCATAAAAATTAGCTTTATTATCAATGGGATGGTTTTGTACAACTTCATTTGGGGGCGATGCCTTCCAGATGGGGAGCGTGGAGAGCTTTTTTACACTCCTCCTCTCTTCCCTGCATCTGGCTCCGTCATTAACAGCATGATGCTCTCTCTCTCTCTCTCTCTCTCTCTCTCTCTGCCATTGCACACAGGCAGTCACACACTCCTGCACACACACACAGCAACATTTGTGATAAGACTCACTCAGGGAAACACATACACATTTATTGAATGGATACAGATGTGTACACACACACACACACACACACACACACACACACACACACACACACACAGATATACCCACATACAGACATGCACATCATGGTGCTAGGAACACATTTCCACACGGCAGCACATGGAAACACTGTAGGTACCACACATTCGAACATACAGACACACGCGGCATGCGTGTTCATCTAAATGCTGATGTTGAACTCCGGCTCTCGCCACACACTGATAACACATTTGGGTGACTCTTCCAGCTGGGCCTCAGCGGTGCTCTGCACCTCTTCTGCACAGATAGCAGCTTTCACTGAGTCCGCAGAGACAAAGCAGCCTCAAGTTTCCTCTATTACACCCATTTAAAGCCACTCGACTGTGAGAAGAGATTTAATGCAGTGCCACTTAGAGAGGAGAAAAACAGCCTTAAAAAGGTGCATGCGTTGGCTAATTCATGCAGGTTCACTTTTCAATCCCAGCGTGAACGGCCTTTAACCGAACTGTTTTCATATAAATAAATGTCCACTCTGCTGCTTTCTGTGGCTACATGAAATCACCATTTACATGCGCTGTGCTAAATACCTGACATCTGATGTTCCTGGAAAATACTCAATGTGAAAAAACATTTTGATTAAAGTCAGTGCATTGAAGTACTGACATGAGCTTTTTTTTAAGTGGCCGAGTCCTGCCCACTAAAAACCAGGGAGAAGAGCACAGACGTAAACAAAAATACAGAAATATGTCATGTTAAGTATCCGAAACTGTGTTGCCCACACTTTGGCAGATCATTTTGTGTTCATGTAAAATAGGTTTCAGTGCCTCTAAACTCTGCAAAACTTACTAGGAATCTGGTCAGACCTTTTCTCCCTATAAGAAAAACAGCACCGGTCCCTCCACCACTCTTCCCCTCCTCTCCTCTCCTCCCTCCCTTCCTTCCATCTCTCATTACGCCCAACGCTACAAGACCCCACCACAGAAAAATCCATATCCATCGATCCCTGCTACCAGCCGCGGTCGCCACAATTATTCTTGAGGAGGAAACGTTGGCGATAAATTACATGTGTGCTTTTCATCTGCTTCTCTGTGGCGGTGAGCCCTCTGAGGACCTGGGTGGGGACAGCGAGGTGGGGTAGTAGAAGAGTGACGCGCTGCTGTCAACACTGGAGGATGCGGCTGGTTAAAGCAGCATGAACCCCGCACCCACAACACAACCTTGCATTGACTTCATAACAGGTCTACCAGCGTGTCAGTCACTGCTAATGCACACACATCCATTCTCCCTTGTGGGGGGAGGGGCTTAGGAGACTTTTTTTGGGCTTTACCTGAAAGGTGGGAGGGACTGAGATAGTTGTCGATGTTAAAATTTTTTGGCTAAGTCCTGGATCTTCCCAATCCTACCTACAGCACCTTTAAAAGCATACATGGCCCGTGTACCTAAAGTCTAGCGCCAGACACGAAAATGCCCTGAAAACTACATTTCCTGCTAATGTGTCTGCACTGAAAGCCCTTAAACTTTTTGGTTTTTAGAATATTGGCTCATCACTTCTTCTCTTTTGTTCCCATGATGCACCTCAACCCCCTACAGGAATTAAATATACCTTATTGTGAGACAATAAAAGAACTTTGAAGTCAAAATATACAACCTCTCTTTGCATGTCTGTGTGAATATATATATATATATATATATATATATGTGTGTGTGTGTGTGTGTGTGTGTGTGTGTGTGTGTTTTATATAACCCCAGAGGCGTCTGCATGCAGCTATAATTGCCTCCCTCATTAGTTATGTTTTAGCAGGAGCGGATGGGAGGGCAATTAATTTTACCGCTTAATTTTTGACACGGAATCCGCTGCTGTATTGATGTGCTCGCCATTTTGGGTCTCATTTTTCAGGGAAATTAATTGACAAAGTGCGAAGATTTATCAGCATATCGCCAGATTAAGCGACAAACTGAAGCAATGAGGAAATCAATTGTGGTCCTGTCGCTGTGTTCAACCTTCCTCTACCCCCCCCACACTCCTCACAACGCCCAAGAGCCTGGGAAAAGCTGGGTGGGTCAGATGCAGTGCACTTATTTATTTATTTGAGTCGCTCATTCATCAGCCGTTACAAATGACCCTGGCGGCTGACGACCACTGAATCCCCCCCACCCCCGCCCTCCTCCCCCTCCCTCAGACACGACTGGTGTGTGAGGAGGGAGTGATTAACATAAAAAACACACAAATCAGAGAGGAACAATGAATCCTGGTAGAGGCAGGAGAAGGAAAGTGGAGGTGTTAACCTTTTTTTTTTCTTCCTTTTTTTTTTAGGGGGGGGGGTTCTGCATGTCACAACCAGCCACTCTGTCCACAGGATGATCAAATTTGGCATTTTCTGTTAGGGACTCCTTAGTCTTAGTTGTTTGTTTGGCTGCAATTTGTCGATTTTGAAACAATGGGTGTCGAAAATCACTTGAAAACAATACTATTCTCCCCACTGTATTATAAAATAATACAACTGTCGCTATCACATTTCAACAGCTGTAGCTAGCTAGCTAATTAAGCTAACGTTCGCTCCATTACTTAATTGAAAATGCCATACCGGCTGACTTTTTAGTGTTTCAAGCTAAATCGTATTAAAAAGTGAACCCTGTAAAAGGCTCTTAAAACTACAGTGTGGAACTTTTACATATGAATGAACGTCTTTTACATTGAAGCCTTTGCCAAACAAGTTTACACAATGCTGATTAAGCCTATCAGTGTCAGGGAAAGCTCTCTGTATTTCTCAGTATAGTGGAGTTGTCTGGTCTGGTTTCTGTGGCGACATTTCCGGGCTGGAGCACCGGAAGGATGCCGATAGTTCTTTACAGCGTAGCTTCCATGGCCTGTATAAAATACGGATGTAGCCCCTGTGACGTCACCCATAGGTTTCTGAAGAACCAAAATTAAGCTCAAAGTGGGCGTCTCCAGGTGTCCCAGGCCGTCGCCACATTGGCAGTGCCTGACGTCGGCTAATCCAAAAATGGGCAAAGAGGTGGAGCATGGATGGAGCTGAGGTGGGCTGAATAAAGCCTACAGTCTATGCTCGCCTCCTGTGACGGCAGCCTACCTGTTACTCAAAGTGGAACGCCCTTAATTATGCATAAGTTTAAGCCTGAATATAATTCCCCCCCGCAGTTGTCATGAAGGAAAGTAGTAAAGTAAAGTTGGGCATTTGGGGGTTTATGGGGATTGACACTCTCTTGGAGCTAGCCTCAAGTGGACACTCAATGAACTGCAGTTTTTGGTTGTTGGCTGCTTATTTCGGCTCTCTAATTGTTTACATGGTAAGTCCGTCTAGCTGTATTACCCAATACCTTGACAGGCAGGAAGGGGGGAGCGACCACAGCGACGCGGCTATATTATAAATCCCACTGCTTTTCTTAAGCACGTAGAAAGTGTTTGTGTAATTACTCTAACTGCCAGAGGGGGGAGACAAAGGTTCCAAACTCCAGCTTTAAATATGCAGTTGGTGGCTACATACACGGTAACATAACACAGGATAAGAAATGTTGTTTTAAGGGATTATAAAGCCATTATACACACTTGACGAAGACCAACTCATTTAAAACTTGCCACTATGAAGCTCTTGATAAAGGAATAGTACTTTTAAGTTGTTTTTTTTCACCAAGTGAATTTTACAGTTCCAAATAATGAGCTTGATGCGTGTATCATAACACTCAGCTCCAGTACAAACTCCACATTTAGTCATCGTCACACACCCCCACACACACACACACACACACACACACACACACACACACACACCCCGTCCATTACGGACTGCTCTGTTCCCAGGAAAGATTAGCTCAACTTTAAAATATCCTACGTATTGTATTAGTATTGCATCTAAGTGCCGTGAAGGAGCCGATTTATAACCTTTAAACAGATCACACACATGCAGATAATATTTCAGTGTGTCAGGTTGGCTGCTGGAATGTGATTGCAATAATTGTAAAGCTGTAGCTAACCGTCCGACCCAGCAGCAATTACAACTGGTAAAGGAGTGTCGAGGGTCACAGTAGAGCAAATTGTGTTAGCTTTTTTTGGTGTTGCTAATCAAGTCAGGTCTTGTCGCTCACTAAAATGAGGTTGTTTCAGGTTCAATTTTAATTCTCCTATTTTCATATGTTCATACATCTTTTAAGATCTTTTAAGCTCTCTTATTTCATCACTTTCCTGTTTCCATCTCAATCACTTCAGTCACTCTCTTTAAGTCTGTTTCCTCCTGCCAAACTCTCTCTCACACACACACACACACACACACACACACACACACACACACACACACACACACACACACACACACACACCCCTACGCCTCTTCAGGTGACAGCTAGGTGACAGTGTGACGCCAGCTGCCTGATGGGGAATGATGAGGGCTGGAAACAAATGAAAATAAAACGTCTAATTATGTCAGAGGCGCCTTGACGTTACATCACTGTTAAAACACATTTAAAATAACATCCAGCAATGCTTACACTCACACACATACATACACACACACACACACACAGCAGGCACCCGTGACGGATGGAGGGCTCTCCTGCAAGCGCTCAGTCAGGCTGTCAGGCCACTGGCTGCTGCTGCTTCTGTCATTGACTTAAAAGGGCATCAAGGAGCCGTGTGTGGGACATTATTGAGGCCGAGGGGAAACTGCTGGGCTGCAGCATAAAGACACTTTTCCAGAGAGCCTGACTTGGGTTTCTATCGAGGGGCTATTATTCAAGACAGTATCCTCCCACCGCACCATCTGTCTATCCAAAGCTTTTAGTCAGTAAAAAAAGCACGACTCAGTACAGTCTCACAGTGTACTGTACTCAACGCACCGAAATGAAAGGACAGGGTGGAATCTGAAAGAAAAAAACACTGCAAATATAAACTTGAAAATATCCACTGATATTAATACAAAACGTCATGTTTTTTTGTTTCATCGAGTTTATACTCTAATCCAGCTTTTTTTTAATTCAATTTGTCCTTTTTTTGCATCATAGGAGGAACAACCACCGGACCTTTTGTGGGAAAACACTCTTGAGGATCAGATGGATTTGATGAACACACACTTGCTGACCAGCTGGGTTTGAGGCAGACACACTTGGTGACCAGATGGATTTGGGGGATGTACACATGACAACCAGTTGGATTTGGGGAATACGCACTACCTCAATTCTCTCATCACGCAACCCTTTAAGTCTGGAGGATGGCAGAAAACAAAAACAAACATGAAATCCTACCCCTTCTCTCTTTGGCTACCAAGTGTCTCTTTCATAATATAATTGGCTGATATAAGATCAGATAATTCTGACGGGAAGGGAAAGCTTTACCCATCTGACAAAAGTGTCTGCAAGGGCGCCAAGAACTAGTTCTCCACTTTCTCTGGATGTTGAAAATCAGTACAGATGGACAAGTCATGGCTATTACCGGCCAAAAACGTGTGTATGTTTTTTTCTCCAAACAAAGCTGTGAAGATTCATAATTAATGTGAGATTTTCACACATAAACTTCATTTTGTTAAATAGTCTACAGCTATAGAAGAATGAAGTACATTTTGTGTGATCCAAGTATAGTGTGTCTTGATAAATAACCTTTTGTCCCAAACTCCAAAAAAAAAAAAAAACTATTTGCCTGTAAAAAGCAAATCTCATGAATTTCGCAGTTTAGAGTGTCAGTAAATGTGTTTGGAGTACAGCAGTAATGGCTCATGGTAGAGGTTACTAGCTCTCATTGTCTCTCACCTGTGTGTGTCCTGTAGTGGTCCTTCATGGCTGACAGGTTGAGGAAGGCGTAGTGGCAGGACGGCCAGGCACACTTATATGGTTTCTCCCCACTGTGCAGTTTCATGTGGTTGTTCAGAGCCCATTTTTCACTGAAAGTGCGCTCGCACAACTCACATTCAAACTTCCTGCAGAAGAAGAGAGGGGAATGAGGAGGAGGAGGGGAAAAAAACGAAGAGTTATTTACTGATCCCAAAGCTGAAGTAAAATGCTTGACAATCTACCCTGCAAGAGAGAAAATGGGGGTTGCTGGGTCGTCATACTCACAGCCACAGAACACAGGGCCATATGACTGCTTGCTGTACATCTATGCCCCCCACACACACACACACACACACACACACACACACACGCACGCACGCATCACACACAAAATGCAGTTGGCTGCTGGTGTGTCATGTCTGTATAAGCAGGCATTGATTTTTCTGTCCTGGCCTGCCACCTCCACCATTTATTCTCTGCTTTGCACCAGGGCCCAGAGGACTAGAGAAATTCTGTTAGAGTCCCCCCCCCCCCGCAGGGCCAGTGGGGAGAATAGAGTTCACCTGTCCAGCGTCCCTGACCACTTAGCCAGCTCTAAACCAACGGTTAGCAAAATCTTACCTCCCGCCTCTCTCATAAGGCCCCTGTATCAGAGCTTCCCTCCATCTTAAAGTGATCATATAATGCTCATTTTCAGGTCCATAATTGTATTTAGAGGTTGTACAAGAATAGGTTTACATGGTTTAATTTTCAAAAAAAACGCCAAATTTTTGTTGTACTGCACATTGCTGCAGCTCCTCTTTTCACCCTGTGTGTTGAGCTCTCTGTTTTAGCTACAGAGTGAGGCATCTCACTTCTATTCCATCTTTGTTGGGAGTCGCACATGTGCAGTACCTAGGTAAGGACTACCAGCCAGTCAGAAGCAGAGTATGAGGGAGTGCCATGCTAGCAGCTAGGCGAGCATTATAACGTGTTACAAAGTGACGCACGTTTGTCTCTGAAGTAAAGGCTGGACTACAATAGAGCTGTTTGGAGCAGTTTGTGAACAGTGTTTTCTGGTGGAGATGGTAAGTCCCTTTGGGGTGGACTTTGGGCTTTTTCACTTTGTAAACCTATTACATGCACACAAAAAAGATATATAACACAATAAAGGAAAGGGAAAAAGCCAAAAAGCATAATATGAGCACTTTAACTTATCTACAAACACGTCCTTTCAACCTCTGCTCACACAATCAACCTCAGCTCTGCTTTGGATAGTCAGTATCAATCTAAAAAATGCAAAAGCCTGATTTATCGTGTGTGGTGTGTGTCGTTCTGTTATATGGTGCCAAAAGCCTCTCTGAAGAAAAAAACTAAAATGTGACTACTGTATATGCATGGTGTTCTTTCTTTATTCTGGACATCCGTCTTTTCTTCATACAGACACCTACAACCCAAAGTTTATTTTTACAATGTGTAGGATGTTTGCACCTATATTCATCTGATGTGTTATTAGACTTTAAGAGAGACACACAAGTAAAAACAATAGAAAAAGACTGTGCTCAAATTAATCTTCACCCCCCCCCCCCCCCCCTCTGTAATTTAGGCACAAGATGACTAATGTGTGACTCATAAACAAATGAAGTCAGGTTTTGGGGAGCATTTGTCTTGCAGCGAGGGCCATGTTATTTTAGGGAGGGCGGCTGTCTTTAAGTCCTGATTGTGTCGCTTAATCCCCGTGGTATCCGTTTCATAGCGAGCAGCATGACACTCACCTGAACAAATAATGACTCCAAGCAGCATGTAGCATGTGTCTGAATCAATAATTCAAACTCATACATCTTCCTTACTGGAAGAAGGGGGGCAAAGGAGAACGAGAGGGAGGGCGGGAAAAGAGAGAAAGGAGGGAATTAAAGATGGGGAGAGGAAGAAAAAGAGAGGAAAATGGGTTCTGGCTTCCATATCAATCTATAGGTTTCATAAAGATGAATCTAAATGTGATATGGATGTCATCCTACGCCAGTTGAGAGGACATTTTAAGCTCACTTACAAGGAAGGATGGAGCAGCTTCAAAATGGCGCCTTTATCACCTGGCTCTAAGATCAAACGCAAATTTAAACAGTCCTGTTTTCCTCTCCTTTTCATCAACTGACTTGGCAGAGACTTTATTTGACCAACAGATGTATGTCTGCATCTGTATTTCCTTCCCTTTCCTTCCTCCCTGTGGTATTTATAGAACAGCCTGCCGCCCATGCCACCGTGGGAGAGGTAAATAAGATGAGTGAAGAGATGCTATCTTTTATTGTAAGCATTATGCACAACACTCCTGCTTTATGAGCTAAACGGGCCATTGTTTATCACAGGGCGTAATCGCAAAGTCAGGCAGGCAGGCCTTGACGTGGGCACGCTGCATGCTGGGATGGAGGGAAAAACGAGAGAGAAAAATGAAGGCAGGAGGAGAGGAGAGAAGATGGAGGAGTCGGTGCTGGCAGAGTTGACTATCAGTGGGGGTTTTGTATGGATCAGAGGAGGGTTTGCGTCTGTTTTTATGGGATCAGATGGAGCGCTTTGATCTTGTCCCCGCATGTCAGATCCCGTCACGATCCACGGTCTCGCCCATACATATGCATACTGCCTCTAAACAGCCAGGCACCATGCAAAACACACCAAAGGTAGGAGGGAGAGGAAAGACAGATAGAGGGAAAGAGAGTGAGAGCTTGAGTGAATTCGTGAATGCATGTGTATAAAAGAGGGAGAAAGGGAAAGTGAGACGCCAATTTAAGATATCTGACGACTGAATTTTGAACCAACAAAACAACCACAATTCATTCAGAAATGTTGTCAAAGCAATCGGTTTCAGATTCAACACAGCATGAGAAAGTTCTAAAAGTTTTCTTTTTATAAAGTGGCCATATTAGGCTCATTTTCAGGTTCATAATTGTATTTTGAGGTTTCACCCTGTGTGTTCAGGTCTTTATTTTAGCTACAGAGTGAGACATCCTATTTCTGCGCCATCTTTGTTGGGATTCGCACATGAGCAGTAGCTAGGTAAGGATCACATCATCTAGCTAGCTGTTTCTCTAACTGCAGTCAGTACAAGGCAGGATTAGCCGGGAGACTTCTTCTAAACGAGGGCGCACTTCCAACTTTGTGTGGAATACCTGCAGAACAGGGACATGTAAGTAGCTCTTTTGTAGATTATGGTGAACTTGTGTGTGTTGTAGCAGTGTTGACTCGGATCGATGACTGATAGAGGGTGCCATCACACCTTGAGCTCACTAGCAGCAAAACCAGTGAGATCGTGGTGGACGACCAGAGGAACAGGACGCCCCCTGTCCTAGCTGTCATCCAGGGAAAAGAAGTGAAGAGGATGGACTCATACAAGTACCTTAGGGTCCAAGTCAATAAATAAACTAGCCTGGACTGACAACACTCATGCCCTCTTCAGGAAGAGACAGAGCGGACTGTTCTTTCTGAGGAAACTCAGATCCTTCAGATTCTTGCAACAGGCTCCTGCAGATGATCTTCTATCAATCTGTGGTAGCCAGTGCACTGTTCTTCACAGACGGTGTTCTGGGTTGGTGGCATCAAGGCTTGGAGGTCAGCAGTCTCAACAAGCTGTTAAGGAAGGCCAGCTAAATTGGAACTAGCAGTGTGCCGCAGTGTGAACAACCAAGGCAGATTTGATGCGACTTTTATGTCAATCTACATCGACATTTGTCACAATAATGTGCCGGCGGGAGTTAGCCCTACACACAGACAGTAAAATTAAAAACTTGACAATAGGCCTACAAAATGGAGAACAGTGATGGAGCAAGTCAATGGAGGGAGAGTGAGGTGTTAGACCTAATTAGTGTATGAGGAGATACTTCAATTCAATCAAAACGTTCTCTTCATTCTTTTCCTCCTCATCAACTGCTCATTAATGTTACGGCTGCCATTACACAAACATTTTGAAATAAAAGTGAAACTTACTTACTTCCTCCAGAACCTCCCTAACGTTAGTGCAACAGCGTGCTGCGTCTGATGTCGTTGCTATTGTTCTTTTGCGCATGCGGGTCAGTTCGAAAACAAGCAAACAGTTCACACCGGAATCTTATACAGGCCACGTTTTAAAAGGTAATGTGAACAGCCAAACGAAAAATCGGATCTGAGCAAAAAATCCGAATTAAGCATTAAGACTTGCAGTGTGAACGTAGCCTGAGACGCTCCCGGTGTGGTATGGCGAAGCACAGATGCGCGTAGTGAAAGATCTGGGTGAGGCAGTGGCAGGGAGAGGAGGAAGAGGGACAAAATCAAACTTGTCTTGGATAACCCTTCTCACCTTCTCTTCAAGGAGCTGTGGCTGATTGATAGCTCGTTGCAGAGAGAAAGATGAAGTACAAGATCAAAGCCTGGGAGTTGTTCCTCATCTGAGTCAAGGGTCTAAAGACAGTGGATGCCATTTGCTGTACAGATTGCGAAGCCTCTTGAGGCAAATTTGTGCTATAGCGATATATAAATAAAATTGATTTGACTTTGTTAAGCTTTGTTGTTCTTGTTTTACTGGATGTCTATGACTTTGTAAGCTCATTGAAAGAAAAAAAAAGCAGTCAGATTTCTACGTATCTAACTATTTCTGTCAATAAAGTTGATTCTGATAGAAGAGAAAGCTGTAGCCATGACAGAAGACAATGCTTCAAATATGGATTTTGCTGCAAAGAAGCTACAAATTCTAAAACATGGATGTTTTACATACATCTTTAACCAGGCAGCACAGGAGATCTATACAATTACCGCAGTTTAAAGGTGGCTGCTTCCTGTAGCGCTGCATGGCTTCCTGAGAAAGCTAGCTGTCTGTATGGTGTCTTGTTGACTTCTGTCTGTATAGTTTAACCTGTACTAATGTCTTGCTGTTTCCTGCTGCTCTGGTCTGAAATCATCTGGCCAAAGGACTACAGTTGAAAATTAGCCGGCTGGCTAACACTGGCACATTTACAGAAATGTTAATTAATGTGTGTTGTCCTTTATAAAATAAAGAAGAAGAATAAGACACCCAAGATTAGTGTCACCAATTCATTATTCAACCAAATGTGAAATATGGTCACAATCTCCCCTTCTGTTCCTGAGCTATGACGTTAAAAAAATGGCCAGAAAAGCCTTGTTGCAGAATAGTATGATTAGTTGACCTTTGAACTTTTTTTTTTTTTTTTTTTTTTTATAAAAAGGTATAACATGTCATCACTTCATAATGTTATCCTATTGTGGCGGTTTTCCATTACATGGTACCTGCTCGACTCGCCTAGACTCTACTCGCCTTTTTTGGTTTTCCATTATGAAAAAAGTCCCTGGTACCTGCTAACAGGGACTTTTTTTTAGTATCAACTCCATCCAGGTTCCAAGCGAGCTGAGCCGATACCAAAAGGTGACGTGAAAACCTGCAGGCTACTGATTGCTCGGAGAGAAACGTCACTAATCAGTCCCTCCAGAAAAACGTGATTATGCGATCGCATAATTCAGTGCATAATCAGCCAAAGTCCGCATATTTATGAGGGGGCGGCATTTTTTCAAATACGCCGCACTTTCGCCGCATAAATTGCCGATTTCGGCGCAAAATATGCGGGGCTTGCATGATTTCATAACCCCCGCATTTTCGTTGCAAAAAAAGTCACATATATCTTAGCAGAAAGTTGAAAAATGTTGCGTTTACTTCACACAAGAGCAGCCATTTTCCCCTGTTGCCATGGGAACGTTATGACGTAATTACGCGACATGAACCTCATCGGAAAGCTGCAAACCCCGCGATGAAGCCATGATGAAACCGCAGTTTTTGCATAAGTATCCCGCATAGTCCATCGCATTTTTTAAGAAAACGTGCTGCATAATCAAGGATTTTTGCCCGCAACAATCACAAAAAAACTCCGCGTTTTTCTGGAACGACTGACTAATCACTGCGTCATCATTGCTAGCGACAGACGAGGGTGTCCTGAACAAACCCGCCATTTTTAAATAGTTTAGCCAGCGGTGGTTTTTTTTGCTGCCTCCAGCTTCTTTTGAAACAAAATGTGTCTTCTGGCTGTGGCAACAACAACACACCTTCGACGTTCTGTGTGTGGGTCGCATTAGGTCACGGCAGTTTCCTGCGGCGTCGCTATGACGACCAGCCACGCTCGCCTGAGGCATGAGGCGGTACTAAATCTGCAATGGAAAATGGAGGACGGGACGCCGCGGCCGAGTAGAGCCGTGTAGAGTAGAGTCGTGCAGGTACCGTGTAATGGAAAGACGCCATTAGACATTTGTGTAATTTGAGAACACCATTTTTAAAATGTGTGCCCATGTATTTGTTTGTTTTCCCTCCAGGACACCTGCAGGGCTCCGAACAAACCTGACTATGGTGAGGGTGTGAATTCTTGAGTTATGGTCAGAAACGGGTTTTGTGAGGTCACCATGACCTTAACCTTTGACCACCAAATTCTAAATCAATTCATCCTTGAGTCCAAGTGGATGTTTCTGCCAAATTTGAAGAAACTCCCTGAAAGCATTCCTGAGACATCGGGTGATTAAAGACAGGTCGTACATTTGGAGGTTTAGAGCACATTTACATCCCACATACAGTGATATACAGTGACCACTAATTCCTTGTGTGATTGTAAAAAAAATAGATGCATTGGCATGTACCTTATTATAATTTATTATAATTGGCTGGAATAGTTGCGTGCACGTCCACAAAACTTCAGTGGGAGAGGTGCTGGACAAAAAAAACTACAATAGAAAGGCACTTACACACTGGGATCACTGTCTTGACTCGACACAGGTCTTCCTCAGGCACGAAAACCCATGTGAAGGACAAATAATATAATAAATATGACTAAATGACAGCTGATGTTACTTTAACTTAATTACCCCCATGTGTGCCTAATCACAAATTAATGAACTACATTAACATGAAGTATGATCTTGAGATGCTGTGATTACACAATTGTATGTCACAGATCTCTTATTTCCTTCATATTGGGCATTTGCCTGAGGAGGAAGTTGTGTTGAGTTGAAACATTGCAATGTGCGGGTACCTTTCTATTGTATTCATGTACAGATTAGACGCTTTTTTTGAATGCTCAAAGCTTTTCAGGTCTAAAATGTAAATGAACACTTTGCAAGTGATAAATTATTACTACACACTGGAAAGACCAAACCACAGTCGAAAGATAACTGTTTTAAATATTAAAGCAAAAGAATATACACCAAAATATATTAAAAAAAGAGTATCATATATATTATTTTGCATTGACTGCTGCTTGCCTTTTTCACATACTGTAACTGTCAAGCTCTGATTAGCGGAGGCCACAGTAAACTGTGAACAAGTTCTACTTCCAGTCATTATATCTCTGCTTTTCTTTCTCCTGCATCTCTCCATCTCTGCCCTTTCTTTCCCCTTCTGATCACGAAGCAAGGCGCCATGATTGACACCCGCGCGCAGATTTATTCACAGACCCAGGTGGGCCTCGTGCCTGTACGTTCAGAAAGCTGCATGCTACTGTGTCTATAGTGTCACTCATTACCATATCTATACTGTGGTGTGATCCTGTCATCAGTTCAGGCATATAGGGCTACTGTCAGAACATCACAGGCCACACTGGCCTTAATTGTGATATAAATCCCCCAGGAGCAGTTCCTGTACCTCTAACAGGGGTTGGGAGAAGAAAAAAATAAAAAGACCTCACTTATTACCACACACTCACTATCGCCCCCAAGTGGTGAGGTGGGCCTTGTTGAGGGGGATCTTGCAGAGTGTGTGTTAACCTGTAACCATGTGTTCTGGATTTAAAAAAAACTGTGTGTTAAAAAGAGGCCAGTTTTGTATGATGAAGAGCAAAAATAGATAGACAAAAGGATTCAAATGTTTCCCGTGATCACAATCACTGACGTTGTCGTAGCTGTGGGCTGAACTGACACCTCTGTTTCTCCTGACTGCTGGTGGAGCATCACACTAATCAATTAGCATGGTTTTTTTAATTGATTGGATTTTTGTGTGCTGGCCTTTTTGGACGGCTTAGGATTCCTACCCTGGTTTTCTCGTGTTGTGTTGGCCGGTTGGTGAGAGGAAATAAGCCGCCGATGCTCTCACACTGCAACACAAAGACAGAAAGAGAGAGAGAGAGAGGCCGACTCTCGCCTCAAGCCAAACTGACACAAACAGACAACTTCAAAGTGAAGACTGTTGTTTATTTGGTGAAGGGAAAGGGGAGGGGGGGGGGGGATTTATCTGATATGCAACTGTCAGGAGAGCATTTTCACATGCAAAATAGCGAGTGAGTGAGAGAGATTACCTAGAGGGAGGAACATGACAGCATTCACTAGGGTCAGGATGGATCATCATCTTCAGGCCCCCCTCCCTCCCTCCCTCCCTCCCTCTCTTTCTCCCTCCATCGCTCTCTCTTTATCTCTCTCGCTCTCTTTTTCCCCTCCCTCCTTCCTTCCGTTTTTTTTTTTTCCCTCCTCTCCCTTTTCCCCTCTCATCCTGTTTTCAGACTCCATCACTCTGCACTTCGACAACCCGGCAGCTTAAATCCAGACTAAATTAGCTGAATGAAGATTAAATCATTTGGCCTTGAGCTCTCCAAGATATTGGGAGGAAGACTGAGTAAGCCTTAAATCGTGTCTGACTGGGTTCGGACCTATACATGTGTCTGAGGAGAGACTCTTCCTTCAATGGCAGTCAATTGAAACCTGATTAGAAGGGGGTTGTTGGGTGAAAAATGAGGAAAAGATTAAATTCCGGGGACAAGTGTTTCCTAAGTAAGAACGCTGGCTTCGTTATTTTTCGTTTGCCTGCACAATGTCGACCGACGACAGGCTTGTTCCCGGGCTAAGATATTGAACCGGGCAACATCCTCGCTCACGGTGCTCAGGAGAAATGCTTTAGAAAGTGCTGTAGTCAATGTGGTCTGCGGGTACACAAATCAGATTCCTGGATGGTGCTAGTTTAACGTTCAAGTGACCACAAGACAACCGTCTCTGGCCTGCTGCAGTAGATACAACAACTGAGCAAACTCTGCTGTAGGAAGAAGAGCAGAATCTCTCAGGAACAAGTCCAGGAATTATCCCGACAGCAGGGCATTTTAAAGTGAAATATCCATGGAGTTAAATCACACTGAGACCTTGCAGGAGCATGGAACCAGCATGTCACACAAAACAACAACTAAAACCTCCGTGAAGAGGCCACATGTGTCCGCGGAGTATTGCAGATGAACCTCCTCTGAGAGGGCCGCTGCTGCATATGACTGCAATATAAACAACAGCACACAACAGAGATGCTGCTGCTGATTTATGTTTACCTTCAATCCCGGGAGAGAGAGGGGGGAAAAAAAGAAAAGAAAAAAAAAAAAAAGATAATGAAATAAATAATAAAAGACCAGGCCCATCAGATAAGCTGCTGTTTATCCCGCTGTAGGGCAAATACAAATTGTCAATTTAATGAACACGGTGGACGTGATGAAAGCGGGGTGAAGGAGCCTCCTGCCTGACAAACAATCAGGAAATGTTATCTTAATATTGTTGCGCTGTTATTCAGCCCATAACTTAGGGGGTGGGGAGAGGCCATGAGGAGGAGGAGGTGGCGTGGAGGGGAGAGGGGAGCGAGGGGGCGCACGGAGGCACAAAGGCCAGGTCCCTCTGTGGTGGCCCTGTTATTGCCTGTTTTTATTATGAGCCATAGCTCAGCAGTCCCCAACACACACACACACAGGCCTACATTTGAGCCTGGGAAGTGTGCGCACACACAGATAGACTTGTGCACACTCTGACACACACACACACACACACACACACACACACAGGCAACGTTAAATTACAAGAAGTCTTTTTTTTTTGCGAGAGAATGAAACACGATTCTGAACAAAACACCCTGAAATGATCTCTTTCTCTGAGTGTATGCGCAGACTGGTTTGATGTCGTGTTTCCAGCAGACTCAGTTAATTTAAAAGCTTAATAGGTTTTACGCATATCAGACTATAAATCAAAATGTTTCGACTGGAAAAACTGCAAATCAAGAGCTCCAAAAAGCTTCGTGCTGAAATTAGCAGCGGCTGAAAAGCACTGGAAATCTGATTTGTGTGACATGGTTCGGTCGAAGGCCTCTTCCAAACACCCCCCCCCAAACCATCCTTTAAACAGCACTTTAAAAAAAGTGTCCAGATGCTTCACAGCTCAAAGTTTTTTGTCTTGAAGTCTTAAATTTAAAGCATCGCAATCTGAGCAGCCACCAAAATTAACTATTATCTCCATATTTATATATTGCCGGCACTAAATTGCGTCGGGAAGAATTACTATCAATATGAATATCTGCAACAATAACTCAGCCGCAGTGCTGAGGACAGGATGCTCTTTATCAGGCTTCTGATAGGCCTTAAATACAGCACAAGGCAGCCATATCAGAGCTTTTTCTCTCTAATATCAGGCCGCATTAGCACCTCGTAAATCAAATTACACTCCTAGAATTTCATTAGGCTCACCTGCCAGCGCTGCTGTGCTGCAGAAATATTTATGTTTTTATGCTGCGATTGTGTGCTCTCAGGTACACAAAAGGGAAGGAAGAGGGGGTTGAGAGGGAAAAGAAATGGGTGATAAACCTAATTATCTTTTAAGAATACAGAGAAAATGTCTCATAAATTGTGGCGATCCTGAGGAGAGCTGGCGTTTTCGAAGCCTCCCGGGGCTCAGAGTTGGGGGACAAGTCTGCTCTGCTGTTTACCATCTTTAACCGGGGCTAGACTCCCACAATCCAATTAGCAGCTTCCCCAAATTCGCTCGAAACAGAAATCAAACAGGATGATGTATGACACCGATCACCGGGCCCTCGACAACAAGCTAATCTGATATAGGGAAAGCAAGACTGTTAATAGTGCAAATACTTGTTCAAACTGGATCCAAATGTTATGACGGGAGTCTGTCTTTGTTATCTAATTACCTCAAAATAATTTCACATTTCTATTTGTTTATTTGCTGTTGCTGTTGGATTATAATATCTGCATCATAAGCGTATCTGGTAGCTTTTCCTGTATGTGAGGGGATTAGAGAAGGTGGCCGCACGAAGGGAACGCCGACATTCCCGTAATTTCTTTCCCCGTCTGGAGCGGCTGGGTCTGGATAGTGGGGTGTCTGGATATGGATTTTGATTAGACACAAAGGGAAATGACAGTGACCAGTAACGACAGCCACTTAATAAAAGGTACAGTCTATACATCAGAGAGCATCTAGCTGTAAATCATTCGGCCCTGTAACGAGGCGCATTCCCCTCCCATTAAAGAGCCCCTAACAGGCCGCTCATATTTACTCTCTCGGCCTCAATATCATTTTAAAATAATGAGCTTTGTCCCTTATCTAATTAACAGGGGCCGAGGTTCATTTGTTTTTTCCCTCCCCTTCCTCTTACTGAAATTAGGAAGCCGGCATATTGGTTTCATACAAATATTCAGCAAATTTGCTCCGTGGTATCACCGGCAAAAGTTAGAACACAGATAGGGTGGTTGTGACTATTGTTGTATGTTGTGTGTGACTGCCGTATGTTGCAACTGGAGGATGTTTATCCAGAATTGTGTGTGTGTGTGTGTGTGTGTGTGTGTGTGTGTGTGTGTGTGTGTGTGTGCGCGCTCCACTGGGCAGAAGTAAAAGACCAGGTCCATTCTCTCTCTTATTACTGGAATTGTAATTCAATGATCACCTTAGATCATACGCGTGCCATAAATCAGATAGGCTTGACAGAGGATGAAAAATTGTATTAATAATGTGAAACTTATTATACAGTCCCAAATGCTCCCTTGATAAATGACATTGTTTGGGCCTGACAATGATTGCATTTAAAACATTATTTCTGTTTTCTGCTGGTGTGTGTGTTTGTGTGTGTGTGTGTACATACTGCTGGGCAGCGGTAGTTTGCTGGATAGGGAAGACAGAGGTGGGGTTCTCAAGCTTCATAAAATATTCAAGATGTTTCCCACCCTTCTCTCTGGAGTCAGTGGGCAGGCGATGGCCGTGGCAGTAAGGGTATAAAACTGTGTGTGTGTGTGTGTGTGTGTGTGTGTGTGTGTGTGTGTGTGTGTGTGGCCAGCACAAGTGAAATAGCTGGTGGCTCACCGCAGCGCAAACACCCAACCTCCCAAACCACAGAAAAGAGCCGTGCACATCTTCAAGTCATAAAGCAGCGTACTTGCATTACCATTACGACACCGCCTAGTCAGATATTAGCAAATGTGAGGAACTGCAGAAAGAAGCTGCACAAGGCTAATCATTTATGAACGAGTCTGCTATTATAGTTTTTTCTTTTCTTTTTTGAATAAGTGATTTAGAGACAAGTTTATTTTTCTTCGTGACTCAATTTATATAAGAATGCTAATATAAGGAAAGCAAGTCTAGACTTGGCTTGAGCAAGATCCAGCAGAGACATGAAGCCCTTAAAGAACAGAAAAAAAGGGGAAAAAGCCTGAGATACAATACGAATTCTGCGTCTGCAGTGTCATATCATATCAGAACAATGAGTCCTCTGAATCGCAGTCTTGTGGAGTTAGAAAAGCAGTAGAGAAAGAAGCATCTGGCACAGGTCCTATTTCTTTTCACATGGACGAACACATTAAGTTGTAGTATGGTACTTTGCTAATGTTAAGTCTTATTTTCAACATCTTATGCTGAGCCCTTGCTTAGTGCATAAGCCCTCAGGAAGGGTGTTATGTCTGTGGCAAAAATTGGGCCAGCAACCCCATCCTGCCTGCCAATGCTGTTGTAAACAGCACATCAAAACTGACAAGAGTCAAATGTTAGCCTTATGTTCTGACACACTAATTCTCTGTGTTCAAGTAACATTAACAATAACAGCAACAAGAGATGCCCCTTTGGGTCTTTTAATGCTAACAACTACACACATTCAATACTGATACTACAATATGATGACATCATAAACAAATAAAAAAGTTACACTCTGATTCAAAAACTGTTGACAAATATAGTAGCAACGACAGAATAGGGTACAGGCCGCCAGGAAAAAGCAATTGGCAAAATGTGAAGAGAGCAATATGAGTGTTTTTAAAGGGCAGAATCAGTGTTGGAGTTGGAACTTAATAAAAAAAAACTTGTAGAAGAAGCATCATGCAAAATATCTACAAGCAACAAGCAAAAATAAAACAAATAAAAGTGTGCTGGACCAATACAAAAAGTTGGAAGGACGTGTGAAAAGGGCCTCCAGAAAGCAACAGAGTAAAGTCACAGAGAAAACATTTAGCATTGCAGCTGTCATATAGGGCTTAAATGTGACATGCTGTCTCATTATGTATAGACTATTTTTCACTGTAAAAGGTGGCGCTCCAGCTAAACAGATTTGCATATCACTATGCAGAAATCCACTGTGATAGCAATTGAGAAGAATATTTGACTGATTTACATAATGTTTTCCATGGCTTTCTACAGCAAAGTGCATCTGATGGTTTAATAATGATTTATTATAGCTTAGGAGATGTTGAAGAGGGAAAATCAAATAAAGAAAGGCGATGCACTTGTTCTTGCAAATGTTTTGTAGGAGACCAATAATACGTGGCATGAGTAAGTAGTATTTTGACTGGTAGTTGAACAATACAATCTCCAGCTATACTGGCCGGAGAAAACTGGTATCAGTGCAGCTCATGGGTTCAAGGAAAGTCTAATTAAGTTCCTGGTCAGTTGGAGTCAGATCCCTGCACAGGGACACTGAGACCCAGACTGGCCTGTCCCTGTAGAGTTGGCTTTCCCTGGCTGGCCCTGTCCATGTCCTCTACTGTACTGCATGTGCGACCCCCCGCTCTCCCGTCCTACTGATCTTATTACCCAACCCACCCCATTCTCCCTTCTCCTCCTCCTCCTCCTCATCCCTGCAAATGACCATGATGGGAGGCCATTCATCTCACTCCTTCAGCCACCACAATGAAATAAATCAAGATTTTTTCCCCCCAAATATAACAATATTTGTATTTGGGGTGGGGCAGACGTAATTGATGACTGCGGCCGTGCTAATTAAAAACAGCGGCGGTTTCATTAATCTTGGTCATTGGGTAGGGGGGTAGTAGATAGTAGGGTACCTGCTACAGTGTTGGCTGGACGGGGGGGGGGGGGCCTTCATCGTCCTCATCGCTCAGGTGATTTGGGCCATTGTCGAGCATATTAGCACGACGAGGTTAATGTGAAATGGCCATTAACAATCACAACAAAAGTCCATAGAACACAAACTCAGTCTCTCGGTGTCTGGCCTTCTACCACGACGCAACTCCAGGAGCCAAACAAGACAATATAGTGAACAATCACACGTGTTTACAGCCATGTCCTGGCTGGAGAAGTTAATTGCTTTTCTGACTTTGCTTTGTAGCCCCTTTTGTTGTTTTTTCCCCATCCACTGACACAAACACACACACACACACACACACAGTTGTACACTACTTTGGAGAATTAATTACCAGTCCCAACTTTTGCTGCTTTGCCTGTGTTTGTGTAGTCAAAAGTACCCGACCACAGAGGACCCGAGTGTCACGGACTCTTCAGAGAAAGACAACATGTGAGCATCAGGGTTCATGTGTGTTTCACCTATGCACGATTCTACACAATTGACATGATAACTTCAAAGTCTTCACACTCTGTATTTGAAAATGTTAGTGAATGATCTGCTACATTTGACATGCAGAGTTGTCTTAAGCTACTAAAGCAAGCATTTAGACTATGACTGTGTGTTTATTTTGATTGCTTTTATCACAATATTTTGTATGTTGTTTAGTTTGACGTGAATGAGCATTTTGTTTTAAGTAAAAGGCAGATAAATTATACATACATAAAAATATCATAGTGTTTTGTCAATCAGCACAACAAAAGTGCAACAAGACAAGACGACAGGAGGGTTGCTAATCAATAAAAAATCTAATAATATGACAAATGGGACAATCTTAAGCCTTTCTAATGGTTCATAACTACACTTTGAAGCCTGGATTATTAAAATACATTTCCACGACTCCGCTCTGACCAACAGGGTAGACCCACACAGAGCTGCGACGAACCAAATACTCAACAGCATCTAGCAAATAAGTCCCACGTGAGCATCTACTTAACAGAAAACAGACCATAGGGTTGATAAAACAGAATCATATTGTTACTGTTTGTGCCATTACAGCGCGGACAATTTACTAAGTAGCACCTATGAACGGCGCAGATGGATATCATCATCACTCCGTAATGGCTTCTACATGTTAATTCACAACTTTAGCTTCTCCACCACGGAATAATGGCTAGCCTGCATCTGGTTGATGTGGTGTAGGGCAGTGTATGAAGCACAGAGAGAAACGGAGAGACAAAGAGAAGGAGAGAGAATTAAACAGAGAGAGAGAGAGAGAGAGAGAGAGAGAGAGAGAGAGAGAGAGAGAAAGAGCAAGAGATGGGTGGGTGGGGTGGAAGCAGTAGCATATGGTGCCATGCTGCCATAAACAAGCTTTATGAAAAGACCGGCGACGTTTATTTAATCATGGAATACCTGAGGAATCGCAATGAGACACACACACTTTGTCCCATTATTGTTAGCCCATAAATTTTAACTGCTTTACCAGAACGACGAGGAACCTGATACAGACGCCGAAGACAACGCAGGGAAGCAGGTGAATTTATGTATGTGTGTGTTTGTGGAGTGTCGTGGCTTTGGTAAAGAGTGTGTGTGTGTGTGTGTGTGTGTGTGTGGTGTGTGTGTGTGGTGGTACAGATGAATAGCCTGCTACACGCTGGTATCTGTGTATCTGCAAACACAGAACAGTACACTCTGGAAAGTATTGGGTGGAGAACGCACAGATACAGATGTGTCCTCTGTTTCTACTTTATTACTCAATTCATCTAATTGTATTCTTCTAGCAGTTTCTTTGCATGCATAAACATTTATGTTTTTCACCTGTCATCACCCTCTTATGCTAGAAAGTAGTCCCTTACAACCTATGTAAAGCATTAAAACATTCATTAGTGTTTCGACCTCCCAGGTCAGACAAAAAGCATCAGAAAATAACAAGGTGGGTTTAAAGGCCCCCTGAGGAAATGCATTTCTCATTTGTATTGAACTGAAACAGCAGTGGACATTCAAATAAAGCTCCGCACTGCACTCGGGTCATTTCAACACCACACACACGCTTACAAATGCACAAACACAACTGTGTTTGTACATAGACATGGACATGTGTAGACATGGCACAAAAATACCACCATGTTTGCCACACAAACACACACAGGACTATGCAGCACACGAATACACTCCTGAAAGTTCACAAATGCAGTACAAGGAGCTGGTCTTGCAAATACAAAAACAACTGGACTGCATGCGCAATAGTATGTCTGCAAGCATACTTCCACAAACACATCTCACAGCTCTGGGTCAGGGGGACAGCGGTAGCTCAGAGCCAGCTGTGACCTGCCGGTCCAGGTGCTCAGGAAAACCGCTGTTAACGGCCACGATTGATGATCTAATCAAACTGTCACCACGGCGATCCGCTGCAGGGGGAGGGGAGGTTGGGATGGTGTGGCTGTGTGGGAGTGGGGTGAGAGCAGGTGGGGGGAAATATCCAGGAGGCCTTGTGCATGCTTACCGTTAGTCCAAATTGAGAGTGACAGTCTCAATAGTGAAAAGGCCTCTTTTTTTCCCCTTTCTAAGTAATGGAGGAAACAACTCCAGCGCTCTTCCGGAGGATGTCACATAATCAAGGGAGCGCACCGCCCGCCCCCCCCCCCCCCCCCCCCAACCCACCCCTTTCTATAATGTCTCGGCTCAAGCATTGTGTGTCTGTGTGTGTGTGTGTGTGTGGGTGTGTGGGTGGGGGGGACATGGGGGAGATGATGTGGTACAGTGCTGGGCCCCGACAGAGCTGATTATGAGTTCTGCATCGTTTGGAGCTAAACACACACACACACACACACACATCCACACAGGTAGACCTGATGGTAAGCCTCATGGACCCCCCACAACTTTTAGTCCTACTGGGCTATAAGGGAACATTTTTATTGTTAATTTATTGATGAATTCACGTGCGATTTCAGCTGTACATGAAGATATGATGGTGGGAGAAGTGACACCTAAAATTGCAATAATCATTTCTTTTTTACAATCTCTAAATGGAGTAATTTCCAGTGAATTCTACTGCAGTGAACCGAGACTCTTCCTCATTTTGCCGGTAGACTCCTTGAAGGCCCCTAAAGGACCCCAACAGCCGGATCAAGACTGTCCGCTGCATGGGCCCCACACTCTTTGGGAACTGCTGTTCTAACCTAGGACGGATCAGCCTTATATGATGTCCAACACATGCAACTATACACACACACACAGCCCGCACAGGCACATCAGATACCAGAGGATACATAAATGCCTGCTGTACAACAGCTGCTGGTTTTTGCAGTAAGCCATGAGAGGAAGTGGTTTATATCAGTGAGTTTGGAGAACCAGCAGGTTTCCTTGAGGTGGCACTAGGGGAACCCCAGTAAAATGAGGAATAGTTCAATTTCACAATCATTTATTTTACCAAAATGAGCCCAAATTAGAGAAAAGAGTTATGAGTGAGAGTGCAAAAGTTGTAGCCCTTTTATTACACCCTCTTTAGGAACGCTTTCCTTATAATAAGGAAATTGTTCTAACTATGTGATGTCATCAATTTCAGTGGAATGTTTTTTTGTTTGGGCCATGAATATCTTTTAAACTTATGTGGTGACAGGGCAGTGAGTGAGAATGTTATATTGTTTATCTATGAAATAAAAAAAGAGTGTGAAAGTGTATATCTATTGGTTATGTGTGCTATTTGTTTCAGAAGATGGTCCTTGAAGACTGGCAGAAATAATTGAAAATAAACATCTCAATCTCTCTCGAGTTCCACAGCATATTAGAAATGCAGTGTAGCCACATGGGGAAATAGGATAATATTTCTCTGGTCTACACAAAATAAAACAAATTAAGCTGTTCTATGTTTAGCTGAAAAGAGAAAAGTTCAGGAAGTTGTCCAACTTAATAATGGCCTTGTTGATCGCTGCCTGTTCTACTTGTGTGTTAATCACTTTCCCCAGGATATATCCAAGACTGCTGCTTGCCTGTCCAGCTCGCATTAATTTAATCGCTGCTCAGCTAATTCATTGATTAATTGGCTCATTAGTGATGCCTGGCAACATCCATTTCTGCCATGACAGTCTGATGTTTCAATAGAAAAGAAAAACAGGCTGGCAACAGCCCAGTTTTTCCACAGTCCCACTGTGCATAATGTCCAACCACTGTCAACAGTTCGCCGCACAATTGTGTCACTGTATAACTGCCTGGTTTTGTGCCACAGGATGTGAAATGAATATGAAGGTGAACTGTGCACATTCTCCGTTCTTGTCTGGTTGAGTAATGTCACTTGGGTTTCAGCAGTGGGTGACATCATTCTAAGGGAAAGAAAAACTTAAAAAGCTGGAGCGACTGTTAGAGCTGCACTACCGAGATGAGGTAGATGCTATTATGAGAGGACAAACTGCTGCTGCAGATTTATTCCACAAGTCAAGGTTATGTTGCTCTGACATGACCAGTGGCTTCCAACTCTGGGACGAGCTGTCGACCGCTAACTTACATTATTATTAGTAATAGGAGGCGATAGGACCCCGCTGCACCTGTAACAAGGAGCTGGATGTTAGAGTGACCAACAACAATACGTTGATAGTAGTACCGATGTGACATCACTGGCCAAATGACATGGCCATAAAGTAGCACAGACTTACATGACCAATGCGGAAGTGCCTTGAACCTGAATTCTATTTAATTTCCAGCAGTGGGGCGTGGAAAAAAGTTCCACTGCATAGATGTCTATGAGAAAATGACCCTACTTCTCACTTGATTTAGTAAGTAGTAAACATTTGCATAACAAGTTCATGGTCTCAATCGCTAGTTTCAAGTCTTCTTCAACGCAGCGTGAAGTTCATTTAGTAAATTATGGTCCTATTTATTGTAAAATTGACGATAAGCATGGCATGCTTTAGGGCGTGGCTACACACCAACCTGTCAATCATGACAGAGGCTGAGCAATGCTAATCATAGCACTGTGTACATTAAAATAGTCTTGATCGGTAACATTTTGACAACCAAGCTAGCTAGCTTGTGCAAGCTGGTAACTGAAGGTAAAGTCTGCCCATTTCCTGTGTACTGCTGTACATACAGATAAAAGGCGACAGTATCTGGAGGTCTGCGCTTATCAGCCGGCAAAACTCCGCCAGATGACTTGTGTCAGCCGGTTAAAAATCTGTGACTTTCCCTCTTTAGCATTTAGCTTAGTGCAAAATCATTTAAATCATACATGACAATGGCTTAGCCGCGTCATCTTCCCCAGCTCCGCCCTCTTGTCCAAATATGGTCACTTCTGGCCAAAATGCAAACTACTGGCTTCAAAACGGCAGTCCACAAGCTAATGGGTGACGTCACTGATGCTAAGCCCATTATTTTACAGTCTACGGCTTTAACTTATGAGTTAGACCACTGAGTTAGAGATGTAAGCATTAAAGTGTGTCAGCTTTTCAGAAAACCAACATGCTGTCCTCAACACCCCCCTACCCACAAACACTCTCCCACAATTCTGCACCATATGCCCACGACAAGTGCATAAAAATCGTTCCCAAGCCATAGCACAGGCCAACCCATAAAAACTTAATGCACCTAATTTTCCAGTAATCAAACTTTTATAGACTGCAATGGCTTTTATACTAACAAATTTTAATTATCGCTTAATTTTAACAGCAATATTAACACGATCCCTCATTCTGGGAGTGTTCATTCTCCATGAAATATTGAGTAGGGTAAACAGCGAGGCGCTGTCCGCTGGCTCCTGTTCAAACAAGGAGCCAGCAAACACAAAGGTGAGCTAGGGGTCGCTGAGGCCTTGCCAGTACCACACTGGGACTACGTGAGCTGCACAGACCTCTGGGAAATGGAGCTTCATGAGTGCAAGCACACAGAATCAGTCTGCTGATGTTGCACTACTCCTTGGCACTGATCACTGATGTATCTTTGTCAGTGTTATAGTGATATGATGCAGCAGTGGGTTTGATTTGACAATGATTTGAGCTTTTTTTCAAATATACTCGGCTACTTTGAAGTTAATATTTTCCTGCTGCCTGTGCTGTGCTGCCTATCAAATCCTTGCTTACAGTACCAGCAGAACGAGATGTTATTGACTGCTGCCCTTGGGTGGCTGAAAACTAGGCCTTACCACCCAACATCAAGCCACAGAGACAAAGTGCTGACACAGGCAGATAAGGGGAGGAAGAAAGAGAAAGATTAAAAGAGCAGATTCATTATCAATAATTAAGGCAAAGGATTTATTTTAATGAATTAGGGGTTGTCTTTATCTACTCTTTATCTCCTTATCACACTGCTAACTCACTCTCTTTTCCTCCATCACACATACATGCACGCCCTGCACACACACTGGCTCGTGGTTTTTGTGTGACTTGACCCCTGCCTGCTCCGTGTGGTCCATATTGCCACCATGCTGGTTCCAGGCAGGGCTCTTCCGCCCCTGCTCCACCCGTCAAGCCGGGATGGTCCCAGCCCTCACTGCTGGGGCAATATGGCCGTGCTGCACGGCATGCTGGGACGCGGCTGCAAGCCCAGAGCTCGGTGCTGCAAAGTCAGATGCCTGCTCAGCTGAGTTCGGCCCCTGGCACAGCAAGCTGAGCAGCCGCAGCAACGTATACACACACACACATATACATATATATATATATATATATATATATATATATATATATATATATATATACATACACACATATATATATATATATATACACACACACATATATATATATATATATATATATATATATATATATATACACACACACACACATATATATATATATATATATACATATTCTGCCATGTGAACATACAGAACTAAATGTGGGGCATTATGTAAAACTACAATATTGGCTTACTGATGTGTCAGGCCAATTTTCCAATTTTAAAATAAGATGCGTCATTGTTGTCCAATTCTGATTTGATGTATATTGACTGGAAACTTCTTTTTTTTTACCATGCCAAAAATAAAATTGTCGAAACAAAAACACTGACAAATGGACACATTTAAAGACACAAATAAAGATACAAAACATTAACATAATCTACATGCTTTTACTATTGGCAGTTTCAATCCAAACTGAGTATCTCCTTCCAAAACCAGCCATTCTCTACAATCTTCTCACTGCGTGTAATAACGGATGCTCTGACTCTCCCCGTCTTCATTTTGTGAGTCATCACACCTGCGCTGCATGCATCATGTTAGCTATTTCTGGATCTGTATTAAAGCTTTTTCACCTGGTTTTCTATTTTCTTCCGAGGGATTTTAGCACCCGCTTACTTGGCTCAGACATACAGTAATGCTGTAGAAAAAAACAGCAACTGCACTCAGCAAAACGGAGCAGATTTTAGCAATTAGACATCTCCAAAAACACTGAAAACATTCTCTCCAGCTGCTTGTATCATGCCTCCCCCTACTTAAACAAACATATCTTTCTTCTGGGCTGTCAGCACTCCTGTTTCAAGAGTGATGAGTATATTAGTTCAAGGAGTTTATTATTACAAGCGTGAAAATGGCAGGCGTTTTAACAATTACCTATGAAAACAGGTATGTGAGACAGGTCAGTTGTCTTTTGGCGCCCTGTTTTTAAAGAACTAATTACAAGCAATTGAGGCAAGGTCACTGCTGTCAATCATGCTCTCAAGCCACTCCTTGTTATTGAAGTGTTGGTTTAGGTGCCTGCAGACCCGCCGTAACATCAGGGAGCACACACACTGAGACGCACACCAAGGTCTACATGGTAAACTGCAACAAATATGAAAACAAATGTAACTATGTGGTGAAATATGTCAATTTTCTTCAGGTGACAGCAAAGGCAGAGAATGAATTTTCGAATCGCATTGACACACATGTCCACTCATGTATAAACATAATGTGATAGAAGTCGGTTTCAGTCATATATGAAAGTGTGTGTGTTGTTACTCTAAAGAAGTGATGTACAATTAATTCCACGTTCCTCCTTAGGGGCAGCTATTCGTTGCGGTAATTAACACCACACGTTCAAAACTGATGGTTTTATGCTCTTTTTTGTTTTACAGTCAAGGTGATGCTATTGTTCTCCTGTGAATGAGCAGGAAAAGGCATTCTTGACGTGCAACACTCAATCAAAATCAATAAAATCAAACTAGTGGGAATACCTCTACCATACCACCATTTTCCCACTGGGCTGTCTCAGACGGCACACAGCCATTAACTAAATAAGTGAGATTATATATTCAGATGACAATGCTCTGAGGAACGATGATTCAACTCAGTGTGACATTACAAGTGGGGGATAACAAAAGTGACAACTACTTATTATAATTCTGAGCTGTAATGCAAAAATGCAACAGTAAAAAGCTTTTTAAATCACTGCACGTTATTACAATCTGAAACCACGCAGCTAGGTTTATGCAAACTTGCGAGGACATGTGGTCCTCGTAAGTATACAGCAACGATAGAGCACACACATGCAGGCAGACAAAAGGACAAAAAGCCCTCATCTCCGCTCAGTGCCTGCAGTGAGGAGTGGTGGTGTGACTGAGACGAAGACCCAGTTGTGTCACTTTATAACAGTCTCTCTCGCTCTCTCTCTCTCAGATAGTTGGAGTCTTTCATCTCACCCATCCTCCCCTCGGATTCCTCTTCCTCCTCTTCCCCGCTAAGGGTTAGAACGATGTGTGGAGCTAATATTAGCCTTGTTGACCACCATTGCCTACTACACTCATTAGTGGGAACTGATTGTAATGAGACAATGTGATTGGATTACTTAAAAAATGTGTATGGACAAAACATGTGTATGGACACGTTTTCCTCATGTGAAAATAATCAGGTTGAAATAAGTTGTGTTTTTAACATGGCCTTCCAGTGCTTGGGTGGGTTTTCTTTAACCCTTAAAACATACATTTGACAAGAAAATGTTCAGGTTTGAAACCAAAAGGAAGAGCTTCATTTGGCTATGATCGCTGCAGTGCCTATAGGCTGGCTACCTGAATATGTTTTGTACAGCCATGTTTTCGGCTAACCCGGTATACAGGTGCCTTTTGCTTTACTTTCAAATACATCATGTTTTTTTTTTTAGGAATTAGCACCTGGGTGTTGGGCTAAGACTGCTGACTGCCCCATACTACTTAGGGAAGTTCAAATGAGGACAGATCTCATGTGGATCGATAAAGTTTAGGCGGATTAACCAACATGAAATAGTGATACTAAAAATCGTCAGCACTTTCAGACTTTTAAAACCCAAATCGGTGGGACTCTATCCTCCTCACAGATACCCACCCAAAATAACTTGGCGTTTGAGGCCCCAGATGGATTTGGGTAAGTGAAGCCTGGTGTTACCTACGGCTAGTCAGGTCTCCTCCTCCTCTTGCTCCTCCTCCTCTCTTCCTTTGACTAACAGATCTCCCCAGTGTTCTAAAAATACCAGGTGAACAGGGCCGTAGAGATGGTGATGATACTGCCTCTCTGACACTGTCCCACTGCAATCCATCTCTCCACCGCCTGCCAGCCAGCATATGTTTGCAATTGGCTCCCCCCAGCAACCCCCATTGCCTCTCAACCCCCCCTCACTGGTCCCCAGTTGCCGGTTCAGATACCCCCCTACACACCACACACACACACACACACACACTTCCCCACCCTTTCCCTCCCCCTGTCTCTCTTTCTCCCTCAGCTACCGTCCTAGTCTCCAGGTCTGGGCTTTCAAAACCGGTGCATCTATCAATCATTGAGCCAGCACTGTCATGTCGGACCAAACCACTCATACACACATAGACGCTCAGGCACATACTTCCTCTCTTTTTCCAATTCTTTCCTCCTCCCTTTCTTTCATCTCCCCCTCTCTGTCTCTTTGTCATCCCATCTCACTCTCTATCCCTCCACCTTCTCCGTTTTCCTCCTCCGTCCTCTGTCGCCTCCCCTACACTTGCCCAAATTTGTTCCACTTAATAAGCCCTCCCCAATGACCTTGTGCTAATTAAGCTGCACTGTGTTGGAAATATGATGGTTAATTAATGATGAGATAAATTCTGTCTGCAGGACTGTCAGAAAAATGATGACACTATGTTTTACAGGTTTAAATAGAACAAACCTTGTGGCCGTCCTCCCTCTAAGTGTGCATGCAAGGGAGTGTGTGTGTGTGTGTGTGTGTGTGTGTGTGTGTGTGTGTGTGCGTGCACAGTAAGCATGTGTTGAAGTGTGCATGAATGAGTGCAATAAAAAGAATGAGCAAAAACAAGGGATAAAAGAATGATCTTTTGATGACGAGTGGGAGTGTACAGTTTGTGTGTTTATGCGTATAAACATAACTATATGTAAGTTTACATGGGTGTGTATTTAATTTACATGCAGTGACTCAACATACAGTACATTACGTGTGTGTGTGTGTGTGTGTGTGTGTGTGTGTGTGTGTGTGTGTGTGTGTGTGTGTGTGTGTGATGTAATGATATGTGGCATAATACTTAATGGCTGGGCAGACTGACTGGTGTTGGTTTTTGGCAAAAACACACACTGAGCTAAACACTAGCAGGCAACACACAGACACTAGGAGCTTCATTCATGCCCAGTAAACTTGTGTGTGTGTGTGTGTGTGTGTGTGTGTGTGTGTGTGTGTGTGTGTGTGTGTGTGTGTGTGTGTCCTCTAAGACCTTGGCAGTGTTGCCACCTTCTTTAACTAAAACAATTAACACAAAAGGTCTTTGGGAGCAAAAGGGTGATGCACTTAGAGATGGGATGGGATTTTACCGACTAGTCAACTTAATTCAAGTGCGGTCCTAGTAAAAAACTAGGGCTGCAACTAACAATTAATTACCTCGATAAATCAACTTGTAGTTTAGTCTATAAAGTGTCAGAACAAGGTGGAAAATGTGGATCAGTGTTTTCCAAAGCCCAAGATGATGTCCTCAAATGTCTTGTTTTGTTCAAAACCCAAAGCTATTTTGTTTACTGTCACAGAGAAGTGAAGAAACTATTCACAAAAATGTTCACATTTAAGAAGCTGGAATCAGAGAATTCTCAAACAGGTTCATCAATTATCAAAATAGTTGGGGATTAATTCAATAGATGAAAACTAATCGATTAATCTTTGCAGCTCGACCAAAAAATATATGGTTTTTTTTTGTTGTTTTTTTTAACTTAAATCAGTGCTTTCACTGGCTTTGGCTAAAATAGGACTTCTTAAATGAGCAGCATTTCCAAAATAGACAGAGACTAATCCGCTGGCTGATTTAAGCGTTGTGCTTTCTAGCATCGCCACCATTACTGCTGTGGCAGAATCCAACTGAACAGCATTTAACCAAAAGTGAAAGCAGAAACGCTTGGGTTGATCTGGTCAGCGATTGCGTCCTCTGACAGATTGGTATCCTGTGTTAATGTGAAAGATATTCAGTCTCAAAACACGTGCTTGAAATGTATCTGGTTGTGTAACCTTCACCGGCTTTACTTTGTAGCTTGCGATTATAAATCAACAAACTTGCGATCCATGATGTGCATTATAATCAGATGAAACGCGTCACGTAATAAAAGTCTGAAACACATGGCAAGTTAAAGTGGAATTAGGGCCAGGAAGCATATGCAGAGCGTGCCCAGCTAGCAGGCTAGCAAGGGATCAGCGGCACACTGCAGGCAGCCACGGCCCTTTAGCGTGGCCCTGTTCGGTACTTTGTAGGCATGTCGCTAATAATGCAACATTAGGATTTAATGGCGATGAACAAAAGCTGAATCGATTTTATGGATCAGAGTCTGGTGGATTTTACTTTCAGTTTCCAAAGTTGAAGCTTTACATTTATAGTTTAGACTAAGTGGTTAAAAAGTGAAATCCTTTATATAAATTACAGTGTTACTATTTTGTGCAACCCGCATTCAACCCGTATTTCTGTCTACAGAGCCCACCATTACCTGAGGTTTTGGCAGTTGGCCTGGCATTAGTGACTGTTCAGTTGTTAAGATAGTAAGTTGCATAAATGTTGTTAACCACTGTTAGAAGGAGAAGCAGGGCTCCAGATTGCGACCAAATGGTCAAAATGTGAGTGTGCGCGACTGAATTTTACATCCAGTCGCACATGTGCGACCAGTAAATTTCCCCCCTTATTTTTTACACACTAAACGTGGAAATTTCGGTACCTGAGAGCTCGTAAGCGCAATCTGCATATGACAGAGAGCGGAGCTCTGACACACACACACACACACACACACACACACACACACACACACAGAGGTGCGGACGGAGCAAACTACTGTGCAGTTTTATTGAAGTCACAGTTAGTCACGGAAATGCCGATAAAGTGGTTACGGTTTTTCAAAACTTCACGCAGACAGCGTTTGCATATGATATTAACGGCGAAAGCGGTCGCGGTGCTGTTGACGTACACTTCCTGACAAGCAGGGACAACGGTGGGTTCTCTGCCCTGGGAACCGACTGACAGGCTGATGCTGTAAGGCAAGGCAGCTTGATTTCTACAGCACCTTTCAGCAACAAGGCAATTCAAAGTGCTTTACATGAAACAGTAAAGAGCAGTTGAAAACGGCCATGATGAAAATAGAATAGAAAAGAATAAAGAATACAAGTTACAGTGAGTAAGAAATTAATAATTATTCAACTCAAGGTTGTAGGGACGGGTTTGGGAGGAGAGAGGGAGGGGTTTTATTTTAGTTTAGCAGCCTAAACAATGCATTTTTAATTTGAAGTTGAAATCATTGTAACTGTAGACTAGATCTGGTATATTTTTTTAAATATTTGTACTGTCATGACAGCGACGGTGCGGTCAGTTTACCTTTCGAAACAGCACATTGTGATTTCTAAGTGTTTATTAGTAATACAGTGGAAATTAGTAGAAATATGAATATTTGGTTAGCATGTTGATTTGCGGTGTGTGCCCCTAAATTTTCTGGTTGCGCCCCTAACATTTTCAGTTGGGGGCCACTGTGCTCCTAGTGAAAAAAGTTAGTCTGGAGCCCTAAGAGGCATCTGCTATGACAAAGAAAAAGAAAAAAGAAAAAACCTGTTTTACGTGTTCAACCGGCATGTGCCAATTGGACAACAGAAGCATAGATGTTGGACTGGCAGGTCATCGGTTCAAAAAGTGGCAAATAGCTATAAAAAACAAAACGTGGCTGCACTAGGTACGTCACAGATGTAAACATATGTAACTGTGAGTATGAAGCTACCTTTGGATAAATAAAGGTTACACTAAAAAAAGATGTGGATCAAACAGACTTGAAGCAGTTGAGGATATGAGGATTTGTTTCCATCTAATCCAGATGAACAGCTGACAGTAGAGATTTAGCTGATAATGTCAGAAAGATGGAGAGACATCTGGTCGGGTTGCTTACTTCCATATCTGAAGGCACTTGTCATATCTAATACCACACACTGTCAAAAGTATCAATTTGGTTGCGGAGTAATGAAAAAGCGGGTCTGTTTCTATTTTAGCAGCTCGCTTGACAGATTGAGAGGTGTTTAACGTCTCGTTTTAGCTTGTCAGGGGGGGGGGGGGCTTCACAACTTCATCCCCTCATCTTTCTTTTTCACACACATACACAACGCACATACACTGACAGCAGGGCTCTGCTTCTGATAGACAGGGCCAAGCGGGAGACATTACACATACACAGAAACACACACTCGCATACACAGACAAAAATGGTAAAAGAAACATCATTCATCCTTAATTCAAGAGGGAGAGCAGAAAGTAAGATGAGGGATGCAGCCAGATAAAGTTTGACAGAAAAAAAAAGAGGATGTAAGCAAGAGACCGAGACAGACAGAATGAGTGAAAGCCATTTAACTCATTAGGGAAAGGGAGGATCTCAAGTTATATTTAACTTTAAAATGTCACTAGTGGGGACCTTTTGCTTAAAAGCCTGCAGACCTCCATAGGGGTTGTAGGAGTCATCCTCCAAAATGTATAATTAATTGTCTGCTGTAGCTTTCACTTCAGTAAAGAGTTGTTGTCTTTGACTGAAAAGCTAATGTTATGTAGTGCTGAACGGGGTTGCGTGTTAAATGTACCTTTCTTTACGCTGTCCAACTCCATGTTTTCCCAGCAGGTGGGTGCTGAGGTGTTTCTTCATCACAAAGGCCCAGCTACAAAACACACAAACAGCACATGGGTTAATGTACATAGTCACTATTACAGGTTTGTCCAGTGTGGTATCATTCCATCCGTCTTCTGCCGTTTATTTCAAGAAAATATGAACAGTAAATGCATCACTTCGGTACAGTGTGCCCAAAATATAAATAAAATGCTATTTCTATGAGTGTGCCTGACAAATTCTTCCTAGGATTATAAGAGAAGGATGGGACAAATACTTGAAGATGTGAATCACTGGGAGACAGCCTCTGCAATCATGTGTATTGAAATAAATGAACCAGAGTTCTTAAAGTCAAGCTGGATATAAACACACTCCGTTTGTCACTTATATAACAGAAAAGACGGGTCTTTGTTTTGGTTATTCCTCCATTTTGCTTTCCGTAAAGATGTGATTCACTTTAGGAATATGGAGGGACTGTCTGTTGCTTGTCCTCATTGAGTTTTAAATAGAATCTGTCATAAACAGGTTTTTGGGTGGAGAGACTATTGTTATTTCAATAGATGACAGACCATTAAAAATAAAATGTAAAACAAAACTTTCCACAAAAAGAATAGTATAACGTTTGAGAATGTTTGTTTTACGAGCACCATTTTGGTCAGACAGTAGAGTGAAAATCTAGTCAACAAGTTCCACATGTTGTACATCAATGTGTCAAACAGATATGTACGTACGTGCAAGGATTCAAATGCACATGTATCTACAGTAAATACAATTGCACGCACACACAGTCAAAAATGCCAGGGTACCATAGCTTGACAGTGACCACAATGTCCTGACTCTGTCGAGGGCCCTGAGTTTACCGTGTCTCCTAAACAGCATATGAAAACATAATGAACGGATGACAGGACTAACTACTCTGACATCCAAGCTGCTTCACCAGAGTTTTCATCCCCTGGCCTTTTCATTTAGCACCCATCACTTCCCATTATTGTGCAACTGAGAGACAATGACCACATCTGAGAGCTGAGGATGGAGCTACATGAAAGAGGCCGAGGGAGTTGAACCGACAGTCATATGGTTGGCACTGTCACTGCACACACTGGGTCCGGTCCCCCCCCCCCCGTTGCTCCTCCCTTTCCTTCTTTTCTGGAGGTTTTCACTTTGATTTCTTCCAAGTAGATCATTATTCTATTTTCCCTCTGGCAAGCCCCGTCTGTGCCTTTCTAAAGCTTTCCTTCTACATTTAGCAGTCAAGTCTTTCATGAAGTGAAAGCATAATTATTTCACTATTTATGTCGCTATGTCAGCCCCTCTCTACCCCAACGCGCCCCGTCTGGACACACACACAAACACACACTGAGGCTGTGTCCTCCATCCCATTATGGCCCCGGAGTCCTGTCCGTCACCGAGGCCCCTGAGGTCGACGCTAACTAACCACCATATAAATATTCAAACATATTCCGCTGTTTTGCCTCACAATCACTCTACATTTTCTCAACCCTCTCTAACTCAATCCATCCACCCGTCCAGAATGTTGCCTTGGAGTTAAACTGGGAGCGAGTGTAGGACAGAATCTTGTATGGTCCAATCAGGGAGAATGGCAAGATCAAAATCCTAAACTTCTCTGGCCCACTGAGAGCGCCTCTGACTGACGGCACCATCTACAAATAAACAAACCACATAATTAAGATATTTCTGAGGGGGTGAGGGTAAACAAATTAATCAATATATTTGAGAGAAAAGCACGGCCTTGGAACACTTCACACGTGCCTGTTTAAGTCGTCGTGTTTAGACGTGGAGAAAAAAGAGCTTGCAAACATTTCTGTTAATTATGTATTACAGCTGTCCTTCATAAACCTAATTACAGAGTGCTGAAAGGCAACAGGGGCAATTTGCATATGCGCATGAAAGACAAGACATATGCAAAATATGATTTTAATTAGCAGTCTTTGATAGCAAGGGGTACAAATCAAACTGGCATGTTGTGAGATTCTCACATCGCCCATTTTTTTCTTTTTTTTACTGGATTATTCTCAGAGTGGCACGAGTGCAAGATGGGCAATGCTCTGTGGAGGCACCTGACACAGGTTGCACGCACACACACACACACACACACACACACAAATAATACATTTACAATTAGCTATTCACCATATGATTATCCAATACACCCAAACTACTGCTACTAAATTACAGGCAACACACACACATACATATTCGAATTCAGACAAAAACAGACATCCACAAGTACCCAATCTTTCACGGTAATGCCCTGTGGAGGCACCTGGCACAGGCTGCGCGCAAGCACGCACACACGCGCGCACGCACACACACACACACACACACACACACACACACACTATCTAAATGTTAAAGGGGCAAATCCATTTGTTTAAGGCAGTGTGTAATCAGCCCCCTGCCCTTGGTGTGTGTGTGTGCATCCTCTGCCATCCAGGTCAAGGCCTCAGCTTGTCGTCCTGCTGCCTTGGGCTGCATCATCAGCCCGAACCATCAGCCTTGATGGTTATTGTAACAAAGGGATACTTTAACATGCCATTCATCCATATCAATTCTCTTCCCCCCCATGAATTGAACTAATAAGGCTGTGCCTCTGCCCTCCAGGGAGGCTCATAATATCCATTGCAGATATGAAAAAAAAAAAAAGAAAGAAAGGAAGAAAGACGGAGACTCTGGTGTTTCACGTTCGACTTTCCCTTCAGACTAATCGGCGCGCCACAGCTCGTTAGGTCCGTGACGTGCCGGAGCTTTACCGATAAGCATGGGAGACACGGCTCAATTACCCACAGTTACAATCTCTCTCTCTCTCTTCCCTCCCGCTGCCTGATGATGAAGAGATAACATGTCAATATTTGATACAAACAACTTCATTTGCCTAATGGTGTTCCTGGATAGGCCCATCTACAGGTCCGGAAGGGATGGGAGATCTAAGAAAAGGCCTAGAGCAACACTCAGCTTAGACGCACCGTAGCCCAACACCCCTCAAATCACACACACCCATTACCGAGAGCTGTGCACAAGGCATGCTGGGATAGAGCCAGGTCAGACATGACATACTTTGCAAACTTTGAGTTAAGTAACTTATTCAGCTGGTTTCTTCAGGTTTTGACATTTCACCTTGAAAGGTAAAAGACAACAAATGTGCTGTAGTCTTTCGCTTAATTCTGGCATCTCTGCACTCATATTGTTGCCTTAAAAAAAGTCATGCCAGATGGGTTTTAAATTGACCCAGCATGGGTAAATAAAGCTCGGACACAATAATGGGTAATTTTACCCAGTACCCACAGGTAGAAACCCACCCATCACAAGGGTTGTTTTGACCCAGTAACCCAACAGTAATAACACAACAATAAAATAACACCAACAATGGGTCAAAACAGACGATTGGTACTGAGTAAAGTTAACCCAATATCTGTGAATCTATATGAAGCCAGCGTAGGGCTAGGGCAATATATTGATATTATATTGATATCGATATGAGGCTAGATATCGTCTTAAATTTGGAAGTGTTGCCTTTTTCCTGGTTTTAAAGGCTGCATTACAGTAGAGTGATGTCATTTTCTGAACTTACCAGACTGTTTTAGCTGTTCTATTATTTGCCTTTACCCACATAGTTATTATATCAACGTAATTGATGATTATTTATCAAAAATCTCATTGTGTGAATATTTTGTGAAAGCACCAATTGTCAGCCCTACAATATCGCCACAACATCGATATCGGGGTATTTGATTTTCACCATATCGCCCAGCTCTAACCCAGCGATTTCTAGTCTGCGACATCCGGTACAATTAAGTTGAACAGACGTCCGACCATCCTGTTTTTCCCGAAAATTAGACTAAACCCACATTGTGATTAGTTATAGCCTAATCGTGGGCAGTGGTGGCCTAAAGGTTAAAGACCTTTACACCATTACCACCACTGAGGTGCCCTTGAGCAAGGCCCTTAACCCCAGCTGCTCCAGTGGAGCTGCTCAGTGGCCAGCAGATCAGACTGTGGTTGTACTGGGCAGCTTTCAGGTATGAATGTGCAACTGTGTGAATGTGACAGGTCGTTGTTGCAAATGAGAATTTGTTCTCAATCGATTTACCTGGATAAATAAAGGTTTAAAAACATGTTTTATGGCTGTTGTAGTTTTCTTTTAAGCTGTGTACAATAGTGCCATGAATTGATAAGGAACTACGCATAGCGGCGACGCTAGTTTTGACTTTCAGTTTTGACTTTCACGCCAACCGTTGCTATGCCCACCCCTAACTCCCCTGTCCCGAATTTCACCCATTCCCATCTGGTCAGCCTAGGTACTAGAACAGCATTCCTGGGAAATTTGAACTCTTGTCACCAAGCAATGTGAACCTGTGTGGTAGGAAACACTTTACCCTGGCAGTGATGGAAAACAACCTCTGGTTTAATATCAAATGGGCACTACTGTCAATGTCTCTTATTCACAAAAGATCCAGTCTATGGACACAATTACACATCTGTATGTCTGTGACTGTTCATTTTCCATCTGTCAATTCACTTCTAAACATTTAATGCATTGTTATACATTGTGTTTGATCTCCACACTGGGGAAATGGAGTGCATTATGAAAAGCAACTTATTTTCTCCAAGACACTACAATGAACGACAAGAAGACAAAATTAGAAAAGAAGAAGGTGGATGAAGCTAGCGCCCATATTTCAGATGTTTTAAACAGCTGGCACAGTTTCTTATAGTTTTTCCTTTGAAAACGATTGAACAACCAGTTTGCTGCCTGCTGCGCGCCGCCACAACGTGAATGCAACATAGGAAAAGCTATGAGCTGAAAAATTAGGTTGAAATCGAACAAACTGCTGTATTGTAATTGGTTAAAAGGTAACTGAAAAACCATTACCAGAGCTACCAGATGTAGGGAGCGCTCAACCCTCACCGTGCAAAGCCGCAGAAACCTGGGGAAGAAGAGGGATTCCATGTGGGAAAGATGAAAGGGGAGGAAGGGATGAGCTCTGAAGTTATGGGACTATGCTTCAGCTCTTTTTGAGGAGAAGCACACACATACACACACTCTTTAGTGGTCCGCTGGGCCCCAAAGAAATGAGTGTGTGCGGGCTCATCCAGCCTCCTGTGCCAGTCCTAATGATGGCCTCCACCTGCTGCTTTAATGTCACAGCTGGAGCGCCCTCCATCCCTCACTGACTCTGACTGCCATCAGCAGCAGGTAGCTCCCCTCTGCACACTCCTCCCTCCATCTCCTCTGCCATCTCAGCTTTCTTCATCTCTCCTCACTTCCATCTTCTGTTTCTCCTACCACTTATCTCAATATTACCTCCTCCGTCCCATCCATCTCTCGGCTACACTTCTGCCCACACTTCTTATTGTCTTGCAGGAACTACGTTGTTTAGCATACCCCCCCAGTCCTGTCCATATTTTCACCCAATTCTTCCCTGTCCATTCATCATCTTCGTCCTTTTTTAATTGAACCCAACTTGCATGCAGGGTAAGTTAAGGAGCACCAGGATTTATGGGAAATGTGGTCTTAATTTAGAGACATGTGCAAGAACAGTGCCACTGGTGTGTCAGTCAGTCACTCCAAAAGGCATCGCCACTAATTTGACAATAATGTATTGACAGAAGAAATGTCATACAAACATTAGCACATTTAATGTCTAAGGATGAAGCACCCACAATCTATATTTTACCATTGAAGGGAGACCCATAGCATAACAAAATAACTTTTCTCAAAGTCACAACTAATTTACTCTTCTGATAATAATATAATGTGATTCTTCCTTGTTTATTTTTTTATAAACCCATCCTGGAGAAGCGGAAAACCTGCAGGTAAGTTGACAAGTCTAATCTGAGAAGCTTTGACAGGCAGGTGAACTGACAGAAGAACAGAAACCAACACTTGGCTGACAGCAACCCTGCAGCGCTGAGACAGCTGCCGACATGTCAGACACACAGATAAACAGACAGGAACAAGAAGTCGAAAGATATTTATTGACAGACAGAGCGGCTGCTTTCCTGACAGACAGACAGACAGACAGGAAGACATCAGGAATAAGGACTGAGGAAGGAGGGATTCTGCTGAGCTCACAAGCTGAGTTTAGTGGATGTTCTACAAGCGGGCCTATGGCAGTAGATGGGGTGAACTAAATGTGGTGTCAAATTTGCAGATGTGGAGATAGATGGTGATGGAATGATGAAGAAAGAAAAAGCCACAGGAGAGAAAGAAGGGAAATGAAGACATATGAAAAACCATGATGGAGTATCGAGATAAGCTGGAGTGAATATGAACTGGGGAGAGGAGCAGAGGCAAATGCGTTTGTGGCGCTGTCGCTTTGTTTGAGGAAGGCAAGAGGGGACTTCGCATCAATACGGCTTGGGCTTCTAAGAGATCCGCTTATGGAAACAACACATCATGTAACAGATATTGGGCAGGAAAATAAATAAATAAAACATCTGAATTGATTTTGTTGGGGGGGGGTTTGTATGCCTGCGCCAGAGCAAAGCAAGCACTTGATCTATTCTAAGATGATCTTGATCAAAATAAAAGAGAGGCAAAGTGTTTCTCTGACGACTGATCAACGTCAACCCTCTCAATGAAACAGACACCTCTCACTTATGATGCCGCCGCTTGTGCGTGCGCGCCTGTGTCTGCGTGTGTGTCCTCTAGTCTTAGAGGAGGTACATAAAAAGCTCACTTTGCCTCTCCAAAGGGGTTTTTTGGATCATCTGCTGAGGCAGGTGATGGGGCTTGACGGATTGATTGAGGCGAAGTTCTCATCGACAGTGGCAGCGCCCCATAGAGTTCCCAGCTCCAGTGCACACTGTTCCATTAAAGGATCATTTAGAGGGAGAGCAAGTTCCACCTGCACTTATGCAGAGCACACCCTAATGTGAGATGAAACAGACATTTTCAAGCTACGGGAAAGGGAGGGGAGGAGAAAAAAAAGAAGAAAAAAAAATCATAATAATGAAAAATAAAAATTCAGTCCCTTCCCAACAGCGCATTTCCATCTTCAAGAGAACGGCGATTGATGAAGTAATCTATTATTGATATCATCATCGTTATGCGCCGATGGCAGTTTCAGTGTTAACGGCGCCCCCAGCTCTGAGCGTCATAGCACTGTTTGCATATTATGCTACTCAGCATCATTATATTTTCTAATTAACTGCTTTAATTTGGGATTTAAATCCTAAGTGAGGGGAGAAACTTGAAAACGCTGAACAAGAGAGAATAACACTGTATTTGGTGTCAAGATGAAAGGAGAGGTGTAGAAAGAACAAGGGACAGACAGTTACACAAGTGGCTATAGTCCTTTTCCAAATAGATGTGTATTAGGTGCCACATTGTGCGGAATCGGCACAAATCCGATTAACCTTTATGGATATAAAAAAAAAAAAAAAAAGAGAAAACTCTGACTGAAGACTGAACATGTCCTGAGAAACATTTGAAATGAAATACATGTAACGTTCTAAACTGCTGCTGTGTTATGGGGAGGTGAAAAAGTCTCATTTTACACAACAAAACAAAAGGAACCAAAAAATGCTGGTTGTTAAAGGCCGTTAGCTTCTCTTGCTAATGCATCGCTCTCCTTCCTTCCCTTCCTCTCTGCAGTGCAGTTAAAGATATGAAAAATATATATGTGCTTCTTTTTCTCCCCCTCTCTTCCACCGCGGCGTGTTAAATCATTAAAGAGAAGTCCTGCTCATTATCTCTCTAAACAAAACTTCTCTTAAACCAAATAAATCACCGTTGCGCAGCGCAGCTAACAGCCGTGAAGGAATAAATTACAAAGCGCCTCACTGGCAGCGCTGGTATTTTAAAAAGCTTGCTGCACAATTTCTATGATGTGCAGTAATTTGTAATGCAGGTTTCCTTATGTTTATAAGGTCTCTTCAGGTGTGTGTGTGTGTGTGTGTGTGTGTGTGTGTGTGTGTGTGTGTGTGTGTGTGTGTGTGTGCGCGCGAGCGCGCGTGCGTGTGTGCGTGCGTGTGCTGGGAGAAGAGGTGAAGGGTGGGCAGTGAGAAATAAAAAAAGAGCCTATTTGTGTTCTTTGTACTTTCAATATTATTAAGTTTGGTCTAAATCTGCTATGCTAAATCTAGCAACAAGCTAAATTATTTTACATCCCTGGATATATTTTTATAAAGTTGATAATATAACTAAGACAGAAAAGCATGACCATTGCCAGTAGGGTTTGTTCTCAAAGCCTTGATTGTTTGCATTGAAGGTCAAATCTTCAGTTAACATGCTGCATGAAAATGCCACCAATAGCTAGCATTTTGTGTTGATATTAAATAGCATTACATTTAAACCTTTTATGTATTAAAAAAATCAGTTGCTGCCAGGGTACTTGGCAGGTTGGAAACATTTCTGAAACAACTCTGAGTCCATCACAGGATGCAGCTAAAGGACATATTGATATCATTCATTTAGAGAGAAGAGAGGTTTGCTTTTATTTCAAGATTTACGCACCAAAGCTGTTGCACTGAATCCTTCCTCGCTGCCCCGATGTGACTTCTTTGAAGGAGTAGCGAGAATAAAAACTGTCTGTGGTCAGAGAGGTTGCTACGCTGTATCAGAGGTAGACAACACTGCTGATGCTAGCATTATATTTTTAATCAGCCAGTCAAACTGATATACTGTAACCAGTTTTTTCCAGCTGACCGCGGCGCCATTATAACAGGAAAACACAGCAGCAGGGCCTCATCTCCTGTTAAAGAGTCTAATTGAGGGGAAAGACACCAGCCAGCACTCTCACCTCCGTCCCCACCTCTGCACCCTCTGTGCTCCTTCAGGGACCAGGAGCTGTGATGAGCCCCCCCGACCTCTCTCTGGCCCCCAGTGGGCAGATTAAACTGCGGATAACAGGGCTGCACTTGGGTCCGTTTACAACAGCAAGCCTCCCCTGTGCCTCTTGGGAATAAAAACCAACAGTATCTCCGAGACCCCCCCCCCCACCACCACCACCCCCCACATAAAAAGCCCAAACATGATTTATTCAGTCTGTTTACTGTACACTGTCCTCTGAGAACAAATTAAATGTATGAAAAAGAGGCAGTGAAGAAAGAAAGAGAGGAAGAAAGAATGAGGGAAGAAAAGAAAGAGAGAGAGCTATCAATATAAATAATTAAATCCCGGAAATAAAATAAAAAAAAATAAAAAAACACAAAAGTCTAGAGGCGTGGAGTGTCTTTAATTTGCACAGGAGCTCTGATAACAGGCTCTGCTCAGTCAGGACATACACTACACTGTGGAAGTGACAAAGACGCGTGACACAGATCTATTCTAAATGATAACTTCTAAAATCAAACATATGTCCAAAACCAAAAACTACGGCTCTTAAAAAAAGGAGGTAGAAAAAGCAGGTTTATGGGAAATCAAAGAACACCAGGTCAGCGTGTTCAACCCTGAGCGATCGGGAGATGCTAAGAATGAGGAGCGAGAAGGGGAAGAGAGGGAAAATTGAAAAGAAACAAACAAAGAAGACAGCCTCTAATTTCGACCGCTGTTGTTTTGGTGAGTGGTCTCGCACATTAAAAAGAACTGAGGCAACATGACAAGCGAGAGTTGTATTTCTCTCGCTATAGTTTTGCTAAAGCAGATAATCCATAAAACATAAGGCATAAGGCCTCTGTATTGACGTTTTTCCTCAGCCAGCTGAGTGAAGGGCGTAGCTGGGATGTCAGGCCTGTCTGTCGGCCAGCTACCACTCTCATTATCCCCGCGCCTGTGTGAAGGCCAGCTAAGGTTACACTCCAGAGGAGCAAAATAAACCGCTATGGTACTAATCTAATATTCAGCTATCCTATCAAAGAATGACTTATTAGGCTCAAAGAACCATAACTGTTGATGGAGAGGGAAAATTGTACAAAGAGGAAGTTCACACTCTCTGGGTATGGAAAGTTGAACTGCAAATGTGACACCTGACATCTTCTCTGGTTGATGATATTGAAAAGTACTTTCTCTCACCTCGGAGTACGGTTCGAAATATCTCCTCAGAGGTGAAGTGATGTGTCAGCTGTCTAAAGTAAAAAAAAAAAAAAAAAAAAAGAAAAAAAAAGAAGGAGATTCTGGAGATTGAGTCAGAGTACAGCTTAGGAATTTATACAATGCACCATTCAAGTATTATTATAGCTGCTGTTGCCTGCTACTCAATGCTAGTGAACTTCTACACCTCTCGGAAAGTAGACACACACACACACACACACACACACACACACACACACACACACACACAAAGGATGTCTTTGTTAGGCTATGGCTGCCGTTGTCTTGACACCCACCATCTGCCGCCCCAGCAACAGAGAAGAGTGAAGAGAAGACTTTCTTTCTGGAAACTCGCCCTCCACCCCGCGAACCCCACCCCACACCCTGCGAGGTTTTACTGAAACAAGTGCTGGCCTCCCTCCCACCGCTGACACTCTCTTGGTGCTCTACAGGTTGAATCACGGCTCAATAAACAGCCAATTTCTACCTTTTCTAATGCCTTATTTAAGTCCTTGCTGAAATGAATGAAGTGGTAAACAAACACTAACGATTTACAGTGCGAGACATCCAAACATCCCTTCTTTTTTTCCCAAGAGCAAAGAAAACCTTGTGAAAAGTTGAAGAGCTCATTCACTTAAGCCTCGTCTTATTGAAGTGTGTGTGCGTGTGAGTGTGGGGAGCGAGGGGGAGGGGGGTCTTTCCTCAGTCCCATTCTACAGACATGAGATGTATCACAGAGAGCAAGCACTCAAAGTAAATAAATAAATAAGTAAATAAAGTGTGCTATGCAGATGAGGGTGACGAAGCCTCCATCTCGGCACATTCTGCAATGCACTGGCCATTCATCAACTGCACATGCAAAGCACCGGCTCTGGTCCTTAGCATATTCTAATGAAGGCTTGCATGCAAACGAGGACGACCTTTTCCTTCTTTTTTTCTTTCTTTACAACTGTACATTAACAGGAGGGGAGTGGAGAGTAGTGGCTGTAATGGCTATTAGAGCGACAGGCTGAGTACGTGACGTAGTGATCTAAACTCGGGGACGCTGTAATTAGGCTAATCTATTACCAGACGGCGGCTGTCAAAGATCTTTATAGCAAAGGACGGACTTGTCAGACACTTTATTTATTAAAACTGGCTGTGGATTTTTGTCAACTGGCGGTCAGTTAGAGCCACAGAAAAATGTTCCCGCACAGTGACATGGGATAAGACATGTATAACAGATCCAACACAGGCACCCATGGGACCTTAGCGCTGCCCCTGGACCTTTGAGGTGCTACAGAATGTGCAAGCTAATATTTGCTGTGGGTGTCTAGCCTTGCGTCATACCAACAGACTGATATTAGCTTTAACCTGAATATTAAATATTGTCCAAAAAGGCTGAAGTAATGCACCTTTTTTTAAACAATTTGTGATTGACTGAAGAATTGAATTACTGCACTGGTTGAAAACCTCTTAACCTGAGCAGTTACATAGTTATAAATATTATAATAAAGATGTGTCAATCTGAGGTTGGTCAGTGTCACCGTAAGCTTTTAAATCCCATATTAGTTACTCTTAACATCTAGCTGTCTGTCTTTGCATCCGACTCCCAGAGCCTGGCCTCTCCTCTCTCTTTCTGTCACCAGTGACCAGTGGAGGGGAGGGCAGACCAGCCGTCACCAGCCTCTCCTCTCCTGTCCACCAGGCAGGGTCCTGCGCTGTCGGCGGGGAGGCGGGAGAAAGTTATGCCTCCTTACTGTGACTTTGAACTTTCTCAGATGAGGCATAAATATTGAAATATTGAAATGAAAGATGCGGCGGGCGCAGAGGGGATGGGAGGGAGGTGGAAGAGGAGGAGGGCGGAGGGAGGGAGCGAGGGAAAAGGGAGAGAGGATAGACGGATTGGGGGGGTAGAAGAGACAGGAGGCCCACTGAGAGAAGAGACAAGGCCCTCACCCCTCTGCCAGGCTGCATTCTAGCAGGCCGACAGTTATGGATAGGAAACATTACTGCTGCTGGTAATTAAAGCAAAAACTAATACTGTCTCTTGGATGAGGGGGTTTCATAGTGAGCATCCATTTGTCACTGCTGCACACTCGCCAAGGCCAGATTAAATCACACACATATTTAGTCCTGCTGTGCACAGAGGCTCCATCTATCTATCTATCTATCTATCTATCTATCTTTTAGTGGCAAAACATAAAGATATTGAATATTTACTCTAAACACTATTGCCAGCTTTAATCTAAAACTGGTGTCAGTTTTCAAACGCACGCACGCACGCACGCACACACACACACACATATAGGTCAGCTCCTACTAAAGACTCCTCAGTGAGGCAGTAAGTGACTGAGTGACTGTAGAGTGGCAGTGAAAAGGCCACTGGCTAGGGGGGTGTAGTGGAGTGGTGGGCAAAGACGAGGACAGGGGGAGGAGGAGGGGATGCCATGTCACCAGACGGAGGGGATCGGTGACACTGAGCGTGTCACAGGGTGACGGCTGCACTCTGCTAGGACCAGCAGCCCCTCCAGCGCTGTCAGAGGAACCAGCAGCTCCAGATACTGACACTAGCAGCCATACTGACAGGCCAAACATGACTCGTCTCCGCTCTCGCAACAGACAAGGCCTGACGGCACATAGAGACACCGAGAGAAGGAGGGATGGAGGGATTAGAATTTGGGGGGGGGGCAGAGCTAATGAATACAAACGGAATGTGTGTCCCCTGAACTGGACAAACAGAACACGCCACTGTGTGGGCCAGAAGAAGATTCAGCGAGGACGTCAAAGGTGCAAATGCAGTCAAACAAAGATTGTAATTGCACTCAAAGTGGATTGGTTGAAATTATGTCAGCCAGTTTACACTGAATAGAGACCAATCAATAGTTACCTTCTTATTTTATGAGTGGAAAAAGTTAACAATGGTGACATGGCTTGAAAAGAATCTTTTTAAAGAAAAGTGCTCCCTTACTTTTCTTTGTTTATCAAAACCACGCCATTGTTCAAATATGAAAAAAGAAGTCAACTTTTAGCTTTACACCACGCTTCATGTTTCTCTCCTTTCTGAAAGGAAGGAACAAAGAAAGAAGAAGAGGAGGATGAACACATCAGGAAATGCAGAAACATGCATGGCGTGGTGTCAAAACTATTTAGATTATGTAGAATCCGGACCAAGTTACCATTGAAACACTTAAATAGCGGCCATGATAGACAATTCAATGTTGCCCTACTTTAGGCGCATCACACTAAAGAAGACCATGAGAGTTAAACCTGATGTTACAGGGACAGCATAGCTTAGGTTACGTCAGACTCTCCTAGCACAATGTTGTCCTATCCTTACTTCTTATGATTTCACATCTAAGTTGACCTCATGAGGTTTTACAATACGGGAGGAGTTGTTAGGAAGGAAAACCTTTTTTTGTTTTAGTTTGGATCCAGCAAGAGACACAGCATGGGGGGAAGGTGGGAGAAAGGAAGGAAGACAATGACAAGATATAGATGGAAATATGGTGATTTGAGGGGAAAAACATGGAGGGGGAGGGTGGTAATGCCAAAAGGGGAGAGGGCAGAAAACAGAAAGGAGAGAGAAAGAGGGAGGAGATGTAGAGGACTCGGAGAGAGAGAGGCAGCGCAGCGGCGAGACTGATCGCTGTTGATCTTCACGATAAGCGCTCCCGACAACTTGTGACCAAAGTGGCGCTTCGACACTAATCGGCCGCGAAGGCTGACCTGCAGCGAGGCAGCGAAGTTCAGATCACATAGGGCCGGCGCTGCAGCTCAGACGAGATGGACCCAGACAGGAGACATCCAGGCATCAAAACTCCCTGAGAAATTGCGACATGGCTTCAGTGCACTGTGAGAAGAACATAAGAGGAGAAAAAAAAAGCAGGCAGTGATACTCGGTGCTCTTGGCAGTCGAGGCAGACTTATCTGGCTTAAGATGAAAATAGAAGGACAGAGGCAAAGGAGAGTGGAGCGAGGGAGTCAAGGGAAATGTGTAGGGGAGGGGGGATGGAAAAATATGAGCAGAGTAAAAAAAAAAAAAAAACAGAAAGATCAATTTTATTGACAATTATCTGTGAGCTGGACTGAGCTGAATTGGAGGCTAACCTTGAACTGTGTGTGTTCAACCTCTGCAAGACATAAAAGGGGTGTGTGTGTGTGTGTGTGTGTGTGTGTGTGTGTGTGTGTGTGTGTGTGTGTGTGTGTGTGTGTGCAAACTATACCAACAGGTCTGAATACTTTCATGAGCAATGAGTTAACAGGTCAAAGGTATAAAAAATGAGTAAAAGTAAACTGTGGTACATGTGCAGATCTTTCTGTGCTATTCTACTGGGCCCATTTTTGTCGAAACAGTCCCAACTTCAAAATACTGAAAGTGTACTTAAAAGGTGCTGTAGGTAGGATTGGGAAGATCCAGGACTTAGCCAAAAAGTCTTAACATCGACAACTTCTCAGTCCCTCCCCCCTTTCTGCTAAAGCCCAAAACGGTCTCCTAAGCCCCTCCCCCCACAAGGGAGAATGAATGCGTGTGCATAAGCAGTGATTGACACGCAGTTAGACACCCCCCCCGGCCCTGATTGGTGCATCTGAACAGGGAGCGGTGGATTTTTGCAAATCTCACTACAGGCTGTATGTGGTGTCAGAGGAGCCGGATTTTTTTTTTTTTTAAATGACCTGCTTCATGTAGTTCTACTGGAACATAGGGTCAGTTTCAGCAAATATGACAGAAAGTTAGTTTTATAAGGCTTACCTACTGCACCTTTAAAGTAGAAATATTTAGTTTACATTTATTCCCACTAGTTGTTCTTATGGTTCCTTTTTACTAGTGTTGGGTATCGTTTGGGTTAACGGGCTAACGTTACCTGCTGTCAAGTGTAGTGTTAACTAGCGTCACGTGCAGCGATGCATCTGTTGCCTGTAACGTCAGTTACGGAGCATCAGGGAGAAGCGCAGGAATTCCAGTCCAGTAGAAACCGGTTGTTTGGTACCCAACCCTATGTTTAACGCAAACGCAAAATTATATGAAGATCCAAGGTATCCATCATCTGTTGGCAAACTGATCTGACGGCCACATCAGGGCACTTTGTGACACTGACTGTCCATATAATAAAGAAAATAGCAGCATAACAAACTCAACCGTCATAAATGGAACATTAGAAAAAATGCATTACACACTGATTTCAGTCAGTGCAAAACCAACACACCGACAAGGTCATGTAGCAGCACAAAGATGGTGACAATATCAAAGAACTAGAAACTCAAGAATTACTACTTTAAAGCTATAGTGCATATAGTTCCTGTCTCCCCCACGAAAAATGCTAAGTAATGACAACAATTCTGTGGGTGCATCCACATGATACAAGCCTCCTGTGATTGCGTTTCACCCCCACCCCTCCCCCACGCAGTTGCTAGTAGCCAAGGACTGAGAGGATTAAAAAAATATAATGACTCTTCAGAAGAGGTAATTATCTTTAATCGAGTTTCTGTGCGCGAAAGTCGCCGGACGCCACAATCTTCTGAACATAGCCATACTGAGACATACAGAGAGAGTTGTGTGGAGCTGACTGTCTTAATAAGCTTTGTATCAACTCATTTGGCAATGGCTTGAAAGTAATGGTCGTTCATTATTATAAAAGTTACTCACTAAAGCTTTAACTATTTGTAGGAATTGTTTAACTGTCTTGTCCAAGTCCCTTATCTCATAGGCCTTGACTCATCTCCCACTAAAACACTGTCAATAATCTGCTAATTAAATTATAGTCAAGACTTCCATTTACCAGAAAATGTTCCATACTTTCTGTCCCATGGCGGCCTTTAAACAAAACAGATCCCCAGTCATATTCCATGTTCTTAGATAAATATTTTCACTTTCACTCAGAGCAGGTCGTCTTCTGTTGCCAAGGCGCTGCCGCAACGACAGTAATGGGGAACACGCGGTTTATTCAGTCGTTAATGACTACTGTCTCCCACTTAAGGCGCCACATGCAAAAATGTGTCCATTGTGTAAAAATACATTGGATCTAATCAGATCTGGCACCATAAATCATCGGTGGCTGTGTTCCTTTAGGACAATTTACCGCAAGTAAACATAAGCTAGGTGAGGAGTGGGGGTGGTGGACTGGAGATTGTATGTGCAAGACAGAGTGTATCCACATGTGAGTGTCAATATTTCATAGCAGCAGTAGAAGTGTGTGCATGTTTCCAGAGAGGAGAATATAGCTCTGCCTGTATTTTATATATGAAACAGTAGTTGTATCAAATGTTCCACAAAGGTTGAAGAGATATTGAGTATGTTTTTGATTGATGAACAGATCACAATTGAACAGGAAACACAAATCTAACCGGAGTTGCCCTTTCACCAAAGAGCAAAGACGAACCCAAATATGGCTCTACGGCTCTTTGGAGTCTGATAATACGCCAATAGGTTCAATAATGGCAGCTAAGTTCAACCTAACCGCCAGCACACTAGTGAGGCTGTCAGTATGAGTATTTGTCTCACACACACACACACACACACACACACACAGGTTAAATCGGAGAGAGAAGCAGGGATTCTAGAAATATTCCCTTATTGATCTGTTGTGGGAAGATGCTATCTCTTTACATAAGGAGCAGACCACTGGAGCCAACACACACACACACGATGAGTGTATGGTCTCATCTACAAAAACACAAACGTACAGGATACATTTGTACGTGCACAAACCAAACCCACCCACCCACAGACCACACACACACACACACACACAAACACACATGGCATAAATGTCTTAAGAAGTAAAGCTTACCGAGTACAAATACAGCCATATCAAGACAAAAATACCATACAGCGCAATTACTAACCGGCCAAAACACTGTTTACTTATTTATTGATGAAGTTAATTGCTCGTTAAAATTGCACATTCATTCTTTTGCACAAACTGCATAAACATTTCATGTTCCGTCTAAAGGAGGAAACTTTGGGGTAAATGGAAAGCAAAAAAAGAAAAAAAAAAGAAAAAAGGAAAAGAAATCACACTGCACTCTTCACTAAACATATGTACAAATCTTGAATTCTTCACCACAACAAATTCCTTATATTTATTCTGCACTGCTGGAAAATTAGTTATTTTAGAAAGGACTGGGAAAGTATTTTTTTTTTTTTTTGCCAAAACACCAAAAGGACTGTCGGGGAGACATGCAACATAGTGCACGCTATTAGTTTCGACTGCTCAAGCTCCCCATTCCTGTACGTACAGTGTACCGCAAATAGGACCATCACTTTTCATTACCTGCTGTTTCCAGCAGAGCTTCACTCTATCATTGCCACGGCATGCTAATGTAAAGCAGGCTACTGTCATGTAAATGAAACTGTTGGTTTTGTTTGCCTTCCCTCCTTCGGCTGATTGTCAGAGCGACTTGCCAGGAGCAGCAGGTGGGTTTGTTTGTTTGTTTGTTTGTGTAGGAGTGCACCAGAGGGCTGGGTTGGCTGTTTGTGTGCCGCGGCTGCTGCTTTATGCGCACAGGCTCTGGCTGCACAGCAACAAGTAAGCTTGCGAATGTGTGTGTGACTGTGTGTGTGTGTGTGTGCGAGGGAATCTGAAACACAGAAATGACACACCGCACACAGAAACCTCCCAGTCACCCAGATGCGCTCCTGACCCTAAGCTCAGCCACTGAAATGCAAAGTCGGATTCCTACTTGACGCTCTTCCCCCCAGCGCAGGTACAACCAACTGTCACAAACAATGGGGGAATATGCATACCGTGGGCTAGGGTTTGCTACAACATGCTCTCAATGTAAATCATATTTCACAGGTTTCCAAGAGACAAGCCAGTCAGCCAACAAGTCAGCCACCCAGCCCAGCACTCTGCTGTCTCTGCAAGGCTACTGCCACTGGGTAATTGTCAGTGCATGTATTAAAAAACAAAAACTAAAAAACAAGCGACCCTGTTTACAGCGCTGCCTTAAAATATGGAAATGTGTCCCCTGTTCACTTGTAGACACAGTATAATATCAGAGAAAAATAAAAAGCCCTCATGATTCCTCATTATGAAACAAATGACAAGGACTCCCGTCTCTAATTAGACAGAAGGGAAGTGTAGACTGACATCCGTTAACAAGACCAACAATTCCTCAACATCTGCAAGGAGTGTGGTAGGAAGCTACAGTTTCCCTTTCAAAACAGAGCAGGGCAGCAGCTTTGAAACTCGTTCTGCTTAGCTCAAAGAGCAATACGTTTAACTACAGGGATTTTTACACAGTTGGATCACAGAAGTTATTTTAAAGCATGGAAAGATTTGTCATTTTGAAGAAAATATAGGGAGTGCACTGGGTCAAGAAACTTGGTGTTGGTGAAGTACAAAATCTGGTGCTCTTCAAGAATAGGGCAAGTAGTCGAGTGAGAATAAAAAAAAATAAAAAAAGGACTGTCCAGCTTACTTTTAATGGGAGTCCATGGTATACTAGGTTGGCAGTCTAAATATCATCCGAGACACTGTGATAGTAAGTTAAAAATCCTTTATCAATACATAGTTAACCAACGTGTTTTGACTCAAAGATTCCTCATCAGGGTATGACTTCTCATTTTGTTTGGTCATATTGAGAGCACAGCAGTTGGACCAAGACCTTGATAAGAGGGAGGTTTTCCACTAGTTCTTCAAAGCAACTCTTCACGTGGACTAAGACTGTGATACTGTGAGCTGTGGCTAAAAGGGTAAGCTATGACTTCTATTCCCAGATAAAAAAAAAAATATTGATCCACAGCCATACTGCTTAAGAAAATGACTGCACCTACACGGCTTTTCTTGATAGAATTTAAGGGAAATAACTGATTTCAGCAAATTAAATGTCATTAAACTGATGCCTAAAGGCAAAAGCCAGTTTTTTTTTTATTACTAAGAACTCTAAGGTAAATGTCTTCGAACATCAAATTGTTTCCTAAATAACTGTTCAAGTTTGGATGGTTAACAAGTTTGTTAACTATTCCAATAATCGGCCATTAATCATCTATGTGGCTTCATTTCACTGTTCCACCTGGCAAGTGCAAACATTGATTGAACAAGGCATTCAAAGTTGTTGTTTGTTTTTTTTTTCCCCCAGTTCTTTAAATTGAGCCCCAAAGCTTAAATATTAAATAAATAAATAGACATGAAAAATAAATTACCACATTATTAAAAGTAGGGTCAAATATGTAAATTAACCAATACATTATAAAATAATTTATTAGATTAAAATGCAACAAATGGATGGATGTTATTTTATCATTCTTAATTCATAATAAGTGGCGTTTATTTTGATTTCCATTATAGAAATTCTTTATTTGATAAGCCTGTTGATGACAGTAGTGTTTCACCAATCCCTCGCCTTTCAGCCAATTACATGCTAGCTGCCTTCCAGCAGGCTCATCAACTGCTACCAGATTAGCTTCTGTTAGCTAAGACAAAAATGCCAAAGTAATCCTGAATCAATCAACTAGCTGCAGCAGTAAACAAACACAGCAAACACTTTATTACTATGCGTTAGGGATGTCAGTTTTTACCCATTAACCCATAACTACACAGTGTTTAAGAAAAAAGGCATACAGACAGACAGCATACGTAGCTGTGATGTGGCTTTTCCTTTGTGAAAGCTATCAAGCAGCCGCTGGTCAGAGCTACAGGGTTTCCACCAGTGTATTGCAAGCCCGGTCCCTGCCGGGTCTAATCATCAGGAAATCTTACATTCTAGAGTCATTGGGAAAAGGTCATGAAATAAAAACTGACTTTTGAAAGTGACTTTTAAAATAAAGAAAAAGTCTTTAGAAATAAAAATGAACTTCAACAAAAATACAAGACAGCAAACTAGTTGCTAAAAAGGTCAATGCAAGGTAAGAGTATTCTCATTTACACAAAACAATGGAATCCATGTAAATCCAAATAGCTGCTGAAGAACACTCGCGGGTTTTAAGCACATTCAACAGTTATGCCTCGTCTGAACAGCTTTATGAGAGTGGCTGAAAACAATCAAAAGACAGATATGTTTAGAAAAAAGATCCATGAAAAAAAAAAAAAAAAAACGTCTTCCATTTCTACTTCAAGTAATGGTAACTCATGGTCTCACACACACACACACACAGCCTCTGCCAGACATGTCCACCAACAACAGGCCCCGTCTGTCAGAGAGCATTATCCGTCATACCTTACAGTATCCCTCTGTTTGGCTTTCTTAGTCCTCAAAACAAAACAACAGAAAGCTATAGCAACGTCAATGTGATCCCGTGACAGATCTGAAGCAACACAGAACTTAAAGTAAATTAGCCCTGCGTGATGAGTCGACCACGTCCGTCACTGTGAATCACTCAGCTCTCCTCTAAATCAAAGCAGATGCCATCAGAGCAGGCACAGTGAAAGGGACACTTCATACCACCATGATAAAAACAAGAGAGCTTTTTATGTGAACAGAAAAATCTGGCTTATTTTTAAGATGAGCAATCCAAATTGTTGTTGAGTGAATTACATCCTGACAGCATCTGTGAGACTGAAATTAACTTTCCACATGTAATGTCATGTAATGTAACCAGAACCTGATGACCCACCCTTTTGCATTTTTTTAGAAAAGAGTGTGTACTCAAAACGTGAGGACACAAATACCTTGTTTACATTATAGTAAAGATGTATCGCGCTGATGGTACTTTTAGCCCTGATCTGAAAAAAAGTGAAAAATTCAATTCTGAATGTATAATACAATATTTATTTGATGCTGGAGATTGGTTGACTTATGATGACAACTGACTAAGGTCATAGCTTAGCCACCCTTCTCTGTGTGTATTGAATGTAACTCAGAGTGATGTACATTCACTGTATGTTTGTGCAAGTCACATCTTAATTTCAAATCCAGTTGCATAGAAGCCCTACCATCCAAGAAACACAGCTAAAAAACACTTAGAAAATTCTTGACAAAATGCAGCAACAAAAATCCACATGTAGCCCATGTCTGTGTCAATGAAGATACAATGTCTCTGCTAGTCATGACTAGAGAAAGAAAAAAGGCAAAGAATAAACATTTGGTAATCATGGCTGCAGACGTACTTTTGTTGAAATTCAAGACAAACCGATTCAACAGAGAATTAAGTTCTCCATGAAAACGGGAAAATGAGAGGCCCAGTTTGAAAGGAAAAAAAAAAAAGAACATAAATGATAAGTAATGTGTACTCATTTCAAAATAAAATTCTTCCATTTGTTTTTATTTTGGGAAAAAGGGAGATTCAGGGCTCTCACAGCACCTTGGAATGTTCTTCGGGGGGGACGTTAGTAAGCGTTGCACTGCAGATCTCCACCCAGTCAGGGAAAGAAATATAAAATTAGTAAATAAATAAATAAATTGTCTTGTGTGTGCGTGTGTGTGCGTCTGTGTGTGTGTCCGTGTCCTAGGGCTACTGGTTCCTGCTGGTGTTAACCAGAGAGTAACTTGGAGCCTTTGATCTGGAAGTTTCCACTGACCAAGGGCTCCTTCTGTCACTCTGCCCGGTTATGCTAATGCCTGGCTGGGTCTCCCTCACCATGGGCCGGCCTTAATGACTCTCAGGATGGAGGGGGCCAGCCAAAACAACTCTCCTTGGTGGGTATCTTGTTAAATTAAAGACTCCGGTGCTACCAAGGGAATGGTTTGCCCACCTCTGTACTACTGACTGCAGCAGGAAAGTCAAGATAAACAACTTCACTGAACAAACAACAGCGGGAACTCGAGGTGGGTTATCTGATACAACCAGGCAAATGAATATGCAAAAACAATGGTTTCAATAGCAGAAAACAAACGTGTTTATTAGTTTGCAAAGTATAGAAGTTAGACTGTACAAACTGAATATTTCAATAAATCAGGAAGCAGGTATGCGAGTCTAAGTTATAGAGTATGTGGGGTTTGATAGGTCAGTAACAATAAAAGCCTCTTCCTCCGTCCTCCATCTCTCTTATTCTAATCTCAAACTAATCTTTTCTCATTCTTACCTCCCCAAACCGACTCATATTTCACCGCCCGTATCTTTACATTTTCTATTATCCACTGCTGAAAAATGTGACCAATGGAGGCACTGTTTTGAAATAAAATATGAATCATCTTAGATAAAGATATGGTGTGGTTATTATTTATTTATTTTGTGTTTTTTTTTTTTTTTTTCTTCTTCTTTTTCTTCTTCCAGTTAGCCATCGCTGGCCTGTGTTTACCCTCCTCTTCCTTCTCTGTGTGAAATAAGTTATTCTTCCCCCAACTCGCTGACATTTCTGTCAGCGGTGCAACTAATTTTTCTACATTTTTCCTGCAAAAACAAGGTTGCTTATAAAAAACGAAGCAAGGTCTGCTGACCAGCCTGTGGTGTCTGATCAGATTGGGACACCCAGAATGTAATACAGTACTCACATGCACGCACGCACACACACACACACACACACACACACACACACACACACACACACACACACACAGTTCTTGTATCTACAACTCTGCCAGATATATATAATAAAGAGAGAAATAGGAAATATGAAGCCTTCAGCCATAGCGCAGCAGCATTACATATGAGGGGAGATCCCATCGGTCCGGCTCTGTATTTAGTATTTCTCGTGAGTAATCTCTTGTCATTTTATCACAAGAAATGAAATAATGGGGCAATCCTCTAATGAAAAATGAGGCAGTTGCTGTGGCACAGAAGAGACCGAGAGACAAAGAGGAGAGAAGAGGGTTCTGGATTTAAGGCTTGCAAGGATAACAAACGCCTCTATCCTACACGGGGGGGGAACAACTGCGTGCATAATCTCAATGAGGCCAACTTAAAATTGAAACTGGCATAAGTGATAAAAACAGTAATGTTTTTAGAATAAAAATAAAAAGCTATGAGCAAAAGCAAAATAATATACAGTATTTAGTAGGGGTGGGAATCTCTTGGCACCTCATGATTCGATTCAGAAGCCAACGATTCCATTCTGAACCGATTATCGATGCAACCGTTTTTTATGTTCATTTCCATGCCTGATTTTTAAAAATACACATATAAATCTGAGTTTGCTAATCACTTCCTAGACAAAGCAGCTAGACAAAGCTTAGATTTTGACGTATACAGTATTTGTCACACACAAGTTTTAATGAAATGTTTGGTCTACTGAGGTTTTTGTTTTGGAGTCATTCCATGCTTAAGCCTTAAACATGCTTGTGAAAGTCCCCTTCTCTCCCAGTGATCTTCCAGGTCAGAGGCTCAGTCATGTTTAAAAGGTGGAGAATTGGCTTCTTGAAAAGATGAAAGATGAGGTGGTCAGATGTCATGTGATAACGGAGATCAACAGCCTATATGCGTTTTGCCTAATTGTTTTATGTATGTCTTATTTGATCATGTGTATATATACACAAAATTTAATTTTTTATTTTTTTTTTTTTTTGGCCTTTTGTGTGGTTTTTGTCTGCACTCTTGCCTAAACTCTAAGTTGTTGTCCATTATCCCGTCCTCTTTCAGTCACTCTGTTTTCTGATTTGTACTTGTCTGGAGACAGTAACTTTTAAATACAAATCAACACATTACAACACAAAAAAAGCATTGAATCGTTCTAGAGAGAATTGCGATGCATCTAAGAATCGATTATTTTTCCCACCCCTAGTATTTAGTATTCTTAACGGAGCTTGGAAACATTTTAAAAATCTAAATTTATAGGATTTAAGAGTTTGGGTTAGACAGTAAAAGTTTTTTTTGCCACTTTCATTTAAAAAAAACTCAAACACAAAAGTGTCCAGTAAAGATTCTATGTATGCATACCGCTGTAGTAAAAGTGAAAGGCTATATTCAATGCAAATTCAAAGTAATTCAAAGTAGCGAAGCAAGTACTAAAAGTGTTGAAAGCAAAAGGCTACAGAGGGTTTTGTAAAATGTAATACTGCCTAATCATATACTGAGGTTATCAGATTTAATTACCGATGTATTATTTTTGTAAGCAGCATTTTAATGTTGTAGCTGGTCAGAGTAAAATGAGAGTAGATTGTTTTTAACCAATTGTAATAATTTATGAACACATGAATAAATGTTAGTATACATCTGTTGTTCTCGTGCTTCTGTGGAGTCAAAGAGCAGAACATGCTTTTTCTCAAAACCCTCAGAGGTTTTGAGCAACTGGACTCAGTTAGTTCTGGATGTTTGATTATTTTTGGTCTTGAAGTGGCATTTTTTTTCTATATCTAAGTCTTGTCATTGATTAGCATTGGCTTCGTTTGCTTCCTGCAAACAGATTACATCAATCAACTGCTATGCCAGAGGAGATCAAATACTGTCATAACATTAAGATGTATGACTATAAAGATGAGGTTTGGATAAAATATACGAGAAGTGGGCAGATAAAATGTATGAAAATTAGAAAGAACATACAGTGACACATAAGTAAGTTACATGATGAATTAATCAGAAACCTAAACCAACTTTTAAACTCCTCTGCAAAAGTGCACGAACATTTAAATACCCAACATATCTGCACCTTTTAAAGCAAAAGTCATTTCAGGCATTATTTAGATTAAGTTATGTATCCATTTGCAGAGTGGCGATAGAAAGAGGATGTTTCCTCTCATACAGACACATACACACACACACCGAGTTTCTTAGACTCTTTCATCTTTTCGCCGTGTGTCTGTGTATGTGCCCAGGCGTGTCTGCATGCGTGCGGCTGCTGTTAAAAGTGTGTGTGACAGACAGTCTCTCCTTCCATGCATCTGTGTTTAATTAAAGGCAGAGTTTCGGCATCCCATGCCACTGCCTACACACGCACACACACACACACACACAGCGACTAAACCAGCAAGGGAGGGAGGCTGGCCCTAATGTGCATAATTAACTTAACCCCCATCACTTGACTTTAAAAGGGCTGTTTGGAGGACTGAGCCAGGCAAATGGAGGCTGGGAGAGTGGTCCTTTATGTCTAAAATATTCATTACTGCATTTCAGAGCATTTTCGAGCATCCTCTGATTTTTGTTTTCTCGTTCGGGAGGACAGATTGTTGCTAAGCACCTCTGAGACGACAAGAGAGGCTAGTGGGAAATGGGACGAGTCACCATTTCAAATAACACACAAGAAGTCACGAAAACAAACACACACACACACACACGACAACAATGGACAAGCCTAGAAGTATCTCATGCGGTTACACTCTTCTACTGCTGACTTTTGAAACAAGAGACGAGAGAGTCCTTGCATGTGAAACACGGTGTAAACCGGCCAAGGGAGGCTGTCACGACTCCAGCCAAAGAGGAGTTGAGAGGAGAAGGGAGGACGGGAACAGGAGTGACTGGCCAAGAAAATCTCTCGCCCTCCGGCCTGGTCCTTTTTCTCCTCCTCCTGTTATACCTCCTCCTCCTCCTCCTCCTGCTCCTCCTCCTCGTCCTGCTGTGCCAGTACTGACTGCTACCAGCAACACACTTCACCTCCCATCAGGGTCAGGGCGCCAGCGAAAAGGTCAGCTCGCCGACAGCTGATTGGCCGGGATGGCTCCGGTCGGCGGCCGGTAGCCAATGGGCATCCTGACGCACCTGATGTGACACACACCGCTCCAAGCATCCTCTCTGCACAACAGGCCAGAGAGGATGGGCAGAGGGAAAAACAACAAAACATGCAGAGCGGCTAACAAAGCGAAACAAGAACAGACTGTCCACTCCTGCAGCAAGGTATGAAAAAAAAGAAAGAAAAGGGTATTAATTGGCTTTTTAATATTCTAAGCTTGAATTGAAAATGCAAAAAATATTGTAAATTAGCATCAATAAGAAGGTTAAGGCCCAGTGGGGACTGAATTAGACCTCACAGCTGCAGCTGCTGGACCAACTCCTGAGGTCGCCTGCAGGCCACCAGCATCAATTGTTGCTAATGAAGTATCAAACTGATTACGCATGAAATACAGCACTGCAGATATCAATACTGAACTCAACTGTCCACACCTCACACAATGAAGAAAATGTACCCATCCCATAACAAGCAGTCTGGTTAGCTGACTCTGATCCCTGGATTCTGCTGAAGCTAGCCATGACAGCCTTTAACTCAACATCATGAAAAGCATGACAAGTCAATTGAGGAAATTAGAATGGATATATTCATATTTCTGTGTATTAAGCAGTGGGAAATGCATATTCATGATGGGCCGGTTGCTAATTATCCAGTAATAGGGCTGCGTCAGTGTGTGTGTGTGTGTGTGTGTGTGTGTGTGTGTGTGTGTGTGTATATATATATGTGTATGCGCATGTGGTTATTTAATGGGTGATTAGCCGAGATAAGAAACTAATAGATCCTATTACAGTGAGTCTACAAATGTATCTGGGAAAAAAAATCATGTGGATGGAAAAAAAAAAAAACAAGATGCCGGAGTAAGTCAAAACCACACACAGACACAGACTAAGCAGGGCTATAAAAAGTGCAAAGGGCCAAACTGCAGGGTGTGTGTGTGTGTGTGTGTGTGTGTGTGTGTGTGTGTGTGTGTGTGTGTGTGCGTGCATGCGTGCCTGGCGGCGGAGCTGTTCATGTGGCTCACACTGGAACAGATCAAAGGAGACGCATCATTTTTGGGCATGTGTGCACCAGCTAACCCCTCCCCACCTCCCTCCACACCCACCGCCCCTCCATAATAGAACACAATAAGAACCAGCAGATCCGTCGGCGGCGGCTGATGTGGACGGACAAGAGCAGGAAATGGATTTGGAAACCACCTCCAGCGCTCTGTCACATTTCCTTGCACTCTGTTGCTGACAAACAAGACGCATCACCGTTCTGTTTGACCGCCCCCTTCGCAGTCTTTTTCCTTTCTCCCTCTCTCAGTATTTGACTTATGCAGGAAATGTGGGTGGAGTTAGCTGCTGTTGCTGTTGTTGTTGTTGTGCCCTTGAGCACACATGCCAACCTGAACAAGTTAATGTCCGGCTGAGTAAATGCTATGGTTTGTTTGGGAGTACTGGGTGGGCTGGTGGGGAGGTCTGTGTGTGTACAGTATGTGTGCGTGAGTGCGTAAGCAGGACATGAACTGTGGAGTATATGTACTCGTATAGTGCTTTGTTTTCCACAGTTCACTCCTGAGCCAAATTCCTGTTAATAGTTGTAGGGTTATTACAGTCAGTACAGTAGGCAACTTTTTTTTTTATAACACATGTATTGTTTAAGTCCATTTTCAACGATTCTCAAATGTTAGGACTTTCTGCTTGCCTGTTTTATATCATTGTAAATTGAATACCTTGGTGTTTTGGACAGTTACTCGGACAAACCAAGAAATTTGGCGACCTTCCAAGTTGGAATGACGTGGCATTTTTTCACCATATTAACAGATCAGTCGAGAAATGAGTCAATCAATTTATCAATAATGAAAATAATCGTTAGGTGCAGCCCTAGTTTAAAATCAGATGTGGTCGTTTACACACAAAAAATGTCCTCTGGCTACAAAAAAGATGTAAATGTAACATAAATGTAAAATGGCGGCTGTGGCTCATTGGTAGAGCGGTTGCCTGCCAATTGGAAGGTTGGGGGTTCGATCCCTGGCCCTGCAGTCCCATGTCGAAGTGTCCTTGGGCAAGACACTGAACCCCGAGTTGCCCCCGATGCTGCACATCGGAGCGTAAATGTGTGTGAATGTTTATCTGATGAGCAGGTGGCACCTTGTACGGCAGCCTCGGCCACAGTGTGTGAATGGTTCCTCTACCAGTCGCTAAGACTAGAAAAGCGCTAGATAAATACAGTCCATTTACAAAAAAGATTCTAAAGGAATGATGTTAGAAGTAAGAATACATTGTTGTTTTTGTTGCAGTCCATTTCTTGAAATCCACCCGTGTTACATAGCACAGCAGCCCAGTAAAATCCTCCCATCACATACACACACCAACATCCCCACACCAGCACTCTGCCACTGTAAGGCAGTGCTAATATTTGCCCGGCTCACTTCTAATACACATCAGCATCAGGAGTGTGTTTTCACTATGCTGTCGCAAGCCAGAGAAAATATTTGCTTCCCTCAATGCTCCCCCACCTCTTCTGAAAAGCCCTCCTCCTCCACCAGCCGCCACCCCCCACCAACTTTCTCCAGACACACACACACACACACACTAACAGCCTCCCCTTGATAGATAAATGGCGAGTGGATTTGCTTAGCAAATTGTTGTGCCGCCTAAAACGACATGACTTGTGTGGTAAAGATACATGTAAATAGTTGACGGGCAGAAAATGATTTTCCGTGATAGCCGGCCATTAGGCTGGAGCTCTCCAGCGTGGAGGGGTGTTATTGGAAGGGAAACCCTACACGGCTGCACAGACACGATGAGGTAGATGGTCCACCAAGGCTTCACACATGTAGACGCTCAAACACACACCAACAGACATATGCTTTAACACTCCACAAATGGGGTGTTTTGCTTCTCATTTTTCCTCTGGCTTGTGAAACATCATGACATTGTGGAGCCAGCCCCATTAAGGTAGGGCCTTAAAGCAAACATTACAGTGTCATCACACCACTTCAGACCTCCTCTCGCACAGATTATCAAAGCCAGAAGAGCTGTCAAAAGCCTATATTAATCAATTTCAAACTGAACAGAAAATTGTTTCCTACTCTCCACTCCAACGGCTCTGATTTAGAGCAATCTCGAACCCTCTGGAAAAAGAATTCACCTCCGAAACTCCGGAGTGAGAAAAGAGAGGAGGAGAAGAAGGGAAAGAAAGAAGAGAAAAGAAAAAAAGTCAGGGTCTAATTAGGAGTAATTACAGCCTTTTCATTTCCAACATGATGAAATAATTTGATTCTTTTTAAAGACGGGGGTCTGGTTTGCCTCAGCGCAGACAAAGCGCCCCTACGTCGAAAGTTGAGAGCTGAAGCAGGACAATGGCGGTCCTTCTGAGAGCTGAGCGTCACACCGGCCCATAAATCATGCCAAAGGTAGGCTTCAGACACAGCTATTTGACTGTGCCTCGCTGACGGCTGCCATACAGGGGTGACCCACATTAGTGAGATAAAATAAATATGGGCAATGGCAGCGTTGAGATGGAGGGAAAGTGACATGTTAGAAGGAGAAAGGGGACATAGTCACCACAAAACACTTTGGCTTGAACAGACATCCATACAGCGCATCGATTAAGGGCCATGTTGTTCCAATTCACTCTGTAGCGATGAAGTAAGAAACGAAAATGTATTTGGTTTCATCTAGGAGGAACTACTCCTATACAGTAAGCATGGAAATAATCAAATACTCTTTGGTGAACAGAATAAGAGGAAGAGGAAGATATAAAAGATGTGGCTGGTGTTTGAAAATGAAGAAGATGGAGCAAGCAGGGAAATGTTTCATCAGCAGTAAGAGACGAAAGCGAGAAAAGAGAAAGAAAGGAGGATGCTGGGGAATAATTACAAGTCAAATGCAGAGAAATTTGCATAAAGAATAAGGGCTTCTAGTTTGTCTCTCTCTTAGGCATCCTCCCAAAGGTTCTCCCATTGGAAGAGCTAAGGTAAGAAAGAACTCCGGCTAACTTCGACTCCTTTTCATCTTACTAAGGACACAGCACATTTAGGGCTTTCACAGCTTAAAAGGCCTCCTTAATCAACACCAACTCTTTCATGTGTTCAGCAATAAAGAGAAGAAATTCCTGTTTCCAAAGGCTAACAAGAAGAGTATTGAGAGTGTCTTGACTCAAGTTCTAAACTGAAGATTGGTAGAAGGAAGAAAAAACCACTTCAATAGATAAATATGTTTATAATATATCAATCTAGTCTTGTACACAATACCTAAAGAAAAAGTCCTGTGCATTGTGCAGGATTTTACTCAACATGTTACTATGTGTTAGTATGTGCAATCTGCAAGACTAAACACCAATTACAAAACGGTATTGCTGGTGAGTGCCGAGTACAGTCCACCATACAGCAGATAATAATAAGGCTGGCGTTAGTGTATATTTTTCTTATTACTTATTGAAAGGACAGAAACCAAAATGCATTAGCCTGTCTTTCAATACTTTGACTTTCCCAGCTTTCCAAGTCCATTGGATCCTACTTCTTCTTTATATATAAATGAATGAATGAATGAATATTAGAAAAAAGGCTAAGTAATTTCCTTAAACAGCTGGGCATTGTCATTTTCAGCATTGTCATTTTACTTATCTTATTTTACTCAAAGATAAGTAAATAGTGCATTGCAAGGCCTACTTTCTGCCGCAGATTTGGTGCTCTAGTGAGTACTTAAGGTAGCAGTACAGTGTATGTTGGATCGACTGAAAATAAACTACAGTGCCCATGTTCATTGTAATGAAGAAACGTGCAACCCAGTCGCTCATTGATGTGTTTTTAAATCATTTTGTCGACACCAATGACGCTTTGTGGTGCAGATGAATAAGAAAACATCAGGCTTTGGTTACACAGGCAATACATGTTATTAGGATCAAATCATTGTTTGTTTCGGTCTTTTTGTGGAATTTGTTAACAATGAGAAAAATATTGAAATATCACCAGACTTAACCTTTAAACGTAACTCAAAGACAAAGAGGCAAGCAGGCTGACAGGAGCTGGCGGACGCTGACTGAGCCCAGACAGAGAGGCCAAGTGAGGAAGTTGAACACCAGCATCCCTGCTCAGCATCAGTAGCCTGCCTACAGCCAGCTTGGAGCAATCTCCCTCAAATCTACCTGCCAATCAATGGACCTGGACCGCTCCCCCAGGCCCAGTCGGGGGCCAGAGGGTGGACGAGCCATGTCCCCAGAGGCCTGTCCCTACCAGGGTAGATTGTAAGTTGAGGTAAAATAAGCTGAAAAAGTTATTTGTCTGTCTGTTTGTGTTTCAATTAAAGGGAGTGAGCTCCGACTGCCTCGACATACATGCAATGGAAAAAGAAAAAAAAAGCAATCACATAACATTGTCTAAGAATAAATAAAAACAAGTATTTGATAAAGAGTTAAGCTACCTTTGAGCTTCAATTCTCATATAAACCCCTTCATTTAAAAAAAAAAAGTTTGTGGGGCTTGTGAGAATGTATTTTACATATGTTCTATACCTATGTTGTCTTACTCCGTGATCTTCTTCACGATCTCATTAAATGTCCTCTGTCACCGTTCTAAACATTGCAAATTGCAGTTTCTTCTTTCCTCACGCAGGTTGCTCATGTTCATCTTTTGCTGTCAGGATTGTTCAGTGTTCCTCTTGTCACATTAAATATTTTAGGAAAGATGTGCTTGAAATTCTGTCGCCAACCATTAAACCTTTTAGCCTCTTTTGAAATACAGTAGCCTCATTCTCTGAAGGTTCTCGTCAAAACCTGGAATCACTGAATAGAAATCTGTTCTATGAAAAGTGATCTTGCCTACAAGATAATGTTTGACTTTTGTCAGGGCAATATACCCCTGTCTGCACAGCTTCACATTTATATATGTGTATGTGCGGGTATGTCTGTGTGTATCTGTGTCCGATTCCAATAGAACAGGAAAATAAAAGCAACAGAGATGATGGAGGTCAGAGCCCCCTTTCATGCTTACAATCATAGCAGAGGCCCCATTGGGCGTGTAAAGCTGAGCCAAGCATCTGTCTGTCTCTTCTCTCCTTTCCAAACCCCACACACACACACTGAGATATAGACGTAACTACCCAGACAGGCCTCCCCTTTCTTGCCTCCCCGTCCACCTGGCCGTTTGATGATGCCTCACTCGCTCATGACAACGCATCGATTTTACTTCTAGCCCCTGTGTAAGCCGTCCGCTTGGAGGAATCCATTAGGGCCAAACAGTTCTCATCCTCCCATTGAGTGACAGCCATGACAGCCCCCCACCCCCAATTGCCTCATTGCAGACTGACAGCTCTGTACTCAAACAGGCCTTTTTCACAGCAGCTCTAATAGTTTAAAACGCTTACCATTACCAGGCACAGACACATGGGGGCCGGATAGTGGCCAGGCAGGGTGGATGAGTGTTGGGGGAAAGGTGTTTTGGCAGGCCGGCCTCTAGTCGCAGCCACACCTCCTCCGCTTCCTTGCATGCTTGCATCCAATATGTCCATTCCCTATAATTTCCTAACAGCAGCTATCTGGAGAAGCTCTCATGAGGGGAAATCCTTGATCTTTCGATCAACCTGCCCTGCATTTCCAGTAGAAAACCAACTGACATAAATACTACTATTTAGACCCTCCACCAGTGAGAGGTAAACCACTGACAGCTGTAACAGTGGGACGTTTATTCACCGTTTCTGACCATGACCCCAAGGATCAGCTTACGCCTTTGGCAAATTGTGCTTCCCAAGGCTACTACAGAAGATATGAATGCTTTCTATGTGTGCAACAAGCCGGAGGTTGTCCTTCTCATAGAGTTTGAAGTGTAGACTATAATTTGCGCATGCATGTGTGATTGGGTGAGTGTGTATTAATGCGTGTGCGCCTTTATATGTGTGAGTGGTGCTGAGGTGACCGTTTTGCCACATTTCGAAGCCACAGCCAGGTCTTGAGGGTTAAGGCCACGTCATGTGGCTGATTGGGTTCAGCGCTGGAGGAGGTATTGGTCACATGCTTGTTTTCTCACCCATAAATGCATAAATGCTTGATTTTTAGGCATCGGGATAGTCCGGTGGATGTGTGTAAATCGCTTTCTTATTTCTTAATAGGAATCCCACACACAGGGAAACTACAGGTAAGGCTACGACTATCCAGCCACAAACATGCAAAGTATCTGAATTCTCCTTTACAAACACACGTATGTGTACATATTCACGTAGGGCCTACTATGATTAGTCAGGTTTTATGTGTCCGCAGATGCTCCAATATTCTCCTCATCAAATACTTCAAATCCCACTGTTTATCCTGTCCTGAATGCTGTAATCACACTCCCAATATATGATGTCAAGACTTTAAAACTCACACTCTCACACACTTGAGTTTAAAAGGCTTTCTACAGCGCCTGTTCTCCATCTCAACAGCCACTCAGGAAGAAAAAGCATGACCTCACATAAAAATGACCCTGGGAGGAAATTCGAGTGTCAGACACACACAGAAATATGCCTGAAAAGAGGGGGAAAACGGTGGGGGAAGAGTGAACGAGTACCGGTGATTAATTAGCTAATAATTAAGTCACAGAGTAATATGCATTTTTCAATTAATTAAACCCTGCCTTGCGCCATAAATCAAGCGAAACTGTCATTGTTTAACAAATTAAATATATACATTTCCAAGCAATAATACTGTTGATTGGGTAACTGCAGGGCTCATCAGGGAGGGAAAGCATGACATGTGTGTCGCAGGCATCGACTCAGTCCAATGCCCCAAAACCTTTGACAGGCCCACAAGTCAAAGGCAGCCAACACGCTCGAGGCCTCCACCAGTCAGACTCCACATCACACACCTCCCACTTTCTGCACGGGACAGCGCCAGCATGTCTGAACTACATTAGAATCTATAGGAATATTTATGTATTGCATACAGAGCACTTACTTAGCATGTTCTCACTATAAAAAGGGTGTTTTTTCTTCTTCTTACAGATACAGTTTATCACGGAATGACAGTACATCGTGCATCCAGTAGTCCTATTCAAGCAAACGGACATAATATCTCTGTTTGCTTTCATTGCTCACAAAGGAAATTCATTACCTCACATTTACAAATGCAGAAGCCAATAGATGCAATCATTATCCAAAATATATCGTTTGTCAACGATGGCAAATGATGGTACATTTTTCTTCCCAATGGTTCAGACGTTAATTTGCTGAAACATGATGTTGTAAAATGACAAAAACAAAGACACACACGCACGCACACATAAATTCAGAGCGTCGTGTGACACCCAGACGTATAATGAACAATATGAACCACCGCCATCATTATCCTACACAATGTATTTGTTATCGCTGCTCCCATAATGAAGTGTCTGTTTGATGGTTGGTACAAAGTCCCATTGCTCAATTGCTTTTCATAAAATGGCATCAATATATCCATGTGGACACACACACACACACACACACACACACACACACACACACACACACACACACTTCAGATGCAATTAATCAGAAATTAAAAAAATGCTTGCATGCACACAGCCAAGCACAATCTAATTTGTTTTAGCTCTAAAAACGGTTACCTTGCCCCTTTTTCCTAACATCCTAATGTGTTAGTGTAGCTATTGCTTAGAATTATTTTGAAAATTAAACATTAGGCTACAATTGTATCTTTTATGTTCTATAGTAATTACAGTCCACTGTGAGTTGCTACAACCCAATACTCAATTCAGGAGGTGTCTACAAGTCTTGGCCTGATCTTTCACTCTCTTTTTATATGTGTCTAAGTTTTTTGAGGGAACTTGGTCTTGTCGTAACCATTTTGCCCTTGGCTAGCATACTAATATGGCCTTGGGTTGGAATAAATTACTGCTCAGATTAGCAGGAAGGATGAAGAGGAGGTTTTATTTTTAGAAATTAGAATATTTGTTACATTATTAAAAGGGGGAACATCCTTTGATTCCTCTCTTCTTTTTTTACCCCCCTTCTTCTTCCTTATTGAGATAGTCCCCAAACTGCCTACCTGTGTAAAAACACAAGTCTTCAGTGAACGTGAACATGGCTTAGGGACATGAAAGCAGCATGTCTCTCCCTCCCGTAGCCTGGCGTTATGCTCGGCATGCCACACAAACTATAAATTTACTGCCACAGCATATTTCTTCCAACCCTGCAACCCGCCACCCCCATCCTGCCTTCTTTATTATTCAATCAAATCTTTTGTTGTTAATGTACCGTATGTGTTATTAATAGAGGATTGACAACTATATGCATATACAAAGCACATTAACACCGCCAGTGTTTAATACCCTTTGAAAATCCACGTACAAGTACTGTTTTTAATAATTATAAGTGCCACTGAGTTCTACATTCTTTTCCATTTAAGTAACCAAATCAGATTCATGTGTGTTTCCACTCGTCAGCTGTGGCAATAACAATAAACTGAAAAAGTTATTCCCTCATCTTGTCCCAAGGGTCTGTGTGGTTGACCTATCAAGACAGTGAAAAGAGAGAAGAAATAAAAACTTCACCTCGGTAATGTTGTTTTCTCAAATGATTTTATGACAAGGGAGCAACAAGGCTGAAACAGGATTAGTCCACTGTGTCTGGATCCATTTAGCTAAAAATTGACCACGTACTGATTTTATTTTAATCACAACAGACCCTTTTAATTATTGCAGTAATTAGTAAAATATATGTGCCTTCACCTCATATTGATCTAAATTGTCTGTACAGTTAGTGATGCAGAGGTCTGAGTATTGACTAGGACCCCCCCACCCCACACACACACACACACACACACACACACACACACCACCACCACACAACCCTCTCCTTACCCCTTGAGGGCTTTGATATCTCTCTCTGTAACACACTGCCTCTCTTTTCTGCCTCCGGGTGCTTGGAGGGTCAGGGGATGTGTGTGTGTGTGTGTGTGTGTGTGTGTGTGTGTGTGTGTGTGTGTGTGTGTGTGTTGTTAAGGCTGATAGGCCTTGAAGAGGACAGATGACCAGCAGAGCAGAAGAAACTGCAGAGCTGAATAACTCTTCCATCCCTCCGTCACGTCAGGAGGAATTCAGCGCCGCGCGAGACACCCGGCCTTAGTGTTGTGACGCCTAATTACCACCAGCATCAGCACCCAGCGGCACCCACAGCAGAGCGGCTCCTTGGGACGGACGGCCCTTTGTAGTTGCAGAAGGAAGGGGGGAGGAAAAGAGAGAGAGAGAGAGAGAGAGAGAGAGAGAGAGAGAGAGAGAGAGAGAGAGAGAGAGACCCATATGACGCCGGGGGGGTGGGGGGAATGAGTGTGTGTGTGTGTGTGTGTGTGTGTGTGTGTGTGTGTGTGTGTTGGGAGGTGGGCTAAAAAGAATGTGAGGTCTGTTTGAAGTTTTAGCCTGTTTTTTTTCCCCTTCTCATTGGAGTCACTTTTCTGACTCATCAAAACGCTTCTTCCTTTCCTTTGTTTTTAACAAAAAAAAAAATAATTCTCTTCCTCCTAATTGGCATGACACTTTGTCCTACTTTCCCCAGACAAGGCACCGTTAACGGCACGTCTAAAGACACAGATGGACTCTTCCCTGTGCGCTAAACACTGGCCCATGTGCTGCTGCTGCTGTGTGGGTGGTGTACAGTGTGTGAATCCCTTCATTTACAGATTTTTCCTTGAATTGCGAAGTCCGACATTACAATATAATTGGTGGAAAATTCCTAAACAAAATAACTTTAAAATGTAGTTTCATTTCAAAAATGTTTTGTTGAAACTGCTAGTTCTGTTAAGTGCACATGCGTGGCACTACAACATCCATACAGCATGCTGTCTGTGCGTGGTAAAGCGTAAATGGTCAATGTGCATTATAGCCAAATGACATGTTTTCTTGCTTCGAGGAACATTCTAGCAGAACCAGTCCTATGCCATTAGCTGTACAGCAAATATGATTTCACGGCATCCATTGAGTACTTCACCAAGGATTTGCGTTGAGGCGTTCATGTAGGCTTGCATACGAGGAGCAGCAGGGCCATCACACTTTGGTCCATCTCATTTAGAGCCGGCATTCTTAACACAGTCTCTCACTCACACACACACACACACACACACACACGGTAGGGAGGGGTGTGGGGGCAGAGCGGGTGTTCCCTGGCACACTAATCGGCATGACAGAAATAAAATAAAGAGAGTTGGACTCCGTCAAAACATGTATGGCCCCTTAAACAGAGAGCTAATAAAAGAGCTAAAGCTGCTTGTCCTTTCAGCTGAGCCTGCCTGATCACACACCAACAGTCACATTATCTTAATTCAGAGGATTCTTTTAAGTGTCTCCTTTAACAACGGAGAGAATGTTGCTCGGGAAAGACAAATGAGTTTACCAGTTTTAGCAGGGGTAAGTGCCTAAATCCAGTGCCATCGATCCCCATCTGGGTTATTACGAGGCTGTGAGCTGCCACTGGAGCTCCGCTGGTCGAAAAGGCTTAAAATATGACGGGCTACAGAGGGAGGAGAGATGCATTTGAAGCAAACCACCTCGTCCTCTGTACTGGTCAATACCTGCAGGCGCCACAGGAAGGGCATTCACACATGCAAACACTCACGAGTGACAGTCACGGCCACCCCCACATTACACACATACATACACACACACACATTTTGGTAAAGGGATGCCTTCAGAACCAACAGATCGCCCCTCTGAATCCACAGGGGAAATTGATTTTTTTTTTTTTCCCGGGAAGGTGCTGGGCAGGTTTTTAACCTAACACTCTAACCTGAGTGTTAATGCACAAAGAGACATCATGTCCATTGATCTAGTGGTGCCGCCAGAACGTCTTTAAATGTCTGAGGGGGGAAAAAAACACGGGGGGCGTGGGGGGGTTTATGCTAACTAGTTATTACTAGTGGGATCATAGCCTTCATGTTGGAGCCTTGCAGAGAATTATTTACAATTTACAAAACACTTATCACTGTTTGCGACTGCAGTCATCATTATCATTTGATGGGGGATGGGGGAGTAGGGGTAGGCAGGGTAATGTAATAGTTTTAATTGTACTTCTTCTAGTTTGGGCAATAAACTCCACATAAACAGCTGCTGTTAGATGTAGAGCTTCATGCAACACGAAAACTAATTTAGATTCAGCAAAAACTTTGGCAAAATATACAGTACCTGCAACAGTGGGTAGGAGTAGGACAAAGAAAGTGCTCCAACCCTGCGGTGTGCCTCATCCTGTCTGCTAATTATTGTTTTAAAAAGAATAAAAAAGGATTAATAATACATTAAAGACAACCAGAAGAAAGAAAAAAAATCCAAGCCATAAAACATATGTATTTTTAATATGAATCTCACTGAATCAATACCCTCAATTAGCAACAGCAAGCAAATTGCCAGGCGAGGCGTAATTACTCGAAGGTCAGTAGGTATTATTCACAGTCACTTTAGTTTACCACATTAGAACAAGACAGGACGTCGGGCTAAAATTATAAATTCCATTCCCATATCTGTCCTTTTCTGATTTAGATGGATGAAGAATAATTAACTCCTAATTATTCAGATCACTTAAGGCACTTTCTGGATCCACAAAAGAGATGCAGCCATGTCTGTCAGCCCACTTCAGCTGGTATCATTTAGAGCGATCCAACAACTTGACCAATGACAACGTGAAAAATAAATAAATAAAAACGCTCCGGCTGCCGGTCTGTGTCCCCCCCGAACCCCCTCCAGCTCCACCCGTTTCTACCTCAGAGGGTCTTAAGGAGGCACACTTCCTTTAAATTCATCCATATGCAAATTTGGAGATGTGATTTGCATTTTAAAGTATTTAACTCCCCATATTTATTGGGCTCTGAGGCCTTGCTGATCATTGATTTATGTGCTTCCGGCAATCATATTTCCATATTTTGTGTGGTTTTTAACGACAGTAATAATTCAAATATGCAAAAAGTTGTTCTTTGAACGATATCTTTAATTATATCCTCAAAGCATCATTCCTTTTCGTGTCGTTTCTCCAAGAGCTGAGATTGTCTTTGAAAAGGCTGAAGAATCATAAATTAGACTGTGCGGTGAGACATTGACGGGCAAAACTCCAGTCGGTTACCTTATGCACAGGGAGACGTCTTAGCATGTTCTCATCTCAAAAGCCACAAACAGACTCAGGGTGCTCTGCTGAACAGGGACCCGTGTGACCTTGTCCCCAAAGCCTTTTATTAATGCTGACATTCTTTCACCACAAATCCAGTCTCAGATTGTGAAATTTGTCTCTTATAGTCAACCAAAAACAAAACAAAAAACACATGCATATGAAAAAAAAAAAAAAAAAAAACAAGGAGACCTTCCCCCTCTGTTTTGCCGCTAACACAGAAAGTTTCTCTGTCACCTCTCCTTATTAGAGTTGTCAGAGTCGCCGCATGCTCTTATGAAAGCCGTCACCCTGCACATGATTAAAAGTGGCGGGTTCCCACCACCGTTTGGCCTATCAGCGTCACAGAGCTGCCGTCAAATGTGTCTGCAGTACTCCTTGCCCATATTCCCTTTGTCACCTCGGCACGGCGTGGAAACTTTTTTGAATAATTGCTCACCCATACACGAGCATGGGTGACTAATATATTAGATTAGTAGTGTTTGGTTGCAAAGGGGGGAAAGGGGGTGTTTCATTATCTCGTTGACTTGGTAGGCTGCATACTGTGAGAGTGGATATAAAAACAGAGGAGGGATTCATTTAGCAGGAGAGCCTGCACATTAGACCCCTGACCGTAATGAGCAGCACAATAGCCTACCACACTGGGAATTACAGAATCGTCACACTGCATGTCAGAATTCTGCAATATCAATATCTACACAATGGAAAACACATTTAAATTGATATTATGATGATGAAAGGCTCTAAATGTATTCAAACTTAAATGAAATACATGAGCAATGCAATTATAGATTTCTATCTTTTGCATATTTTTTGGAACCACACATCACCTCATCATCTGACCACAAGACCTGCAAAACTGTTTGTGAGCACAAGTCTGCACACTCTTTTTCTCGCTGACACACACACACACACACACACACACACACACACACGCACAAAAAGCCAACATACTGTCTCCTATTAATCTGAATGGCCGATCACAACAGTAAAAATTTACATGATAGACTTAAATAATAATTTCCTAAATTGTACTAAAAAAATAAAGTAGTAAAGTCATTATTAAAAAATATTATTTGTATATTAGAGCAGCATCGTAATTATTAGCCACAGTAATTTTAGTTATTACTGTAATTTTTCAATTGTCTTGATAATTTGTATCATCAAAATACACCACAGTGTGGGCCATGGTTTTACAGTGCCGTAGTTTTAAATGCAGAATGTTGAGGGGCTGAATTCAGAACAAGCCAAACACATTAACATGGAGCCCCGAGACTCACATCAAACTCCGCTCCAAAATTAAGCGTTAAGATTCACCTTAGATTTCTGCACAGTGGCTCTAAAACTGATCACTGCGGATCAGTGTTATTAAATGAAATTGATTTAATGTGATGTTTATGTTTGTGACATATAGACAGACATACACGTGCACAGAGCAAACACACTTACAAGTCGCACCGACACTCTGGAGCATATTTCTGAAAGAAATTACTGTGAGCAAATGTTAAAAACTAAATTGATTATGTAACATTTGAATATGTATTTAATATAAACACGGAACTGCGCATTCTCACACACACACACACACTTAAAAGTAGCGCCAGAACCAGTCGAACGTGGTCAATAAGGAGGTTGAGAGCTGATCAATTTACAAAGCAAATAAAAAAAGCCTAATGATAAAGTCACTGTAACACATTGCAAATCTGTGCAAACTCCTCCAACATGCGTTCTAAGTCGCACTAGTGGGAGAAAGGTTTGCGTTTCCAGTTAAATCAGGATAAAGCAAATCAATTAGGCTGTTGAAAATCCCTCATCTAGTGTAGCAGAGCTGTGAAACGGAGTGTAAAACTATTCTCTCTCCCTCTCCAGAAAGGTTATCGCATTGTATCTTATTGCCTTTACCTGCTCCTATTCACTGTGAACATGCACTGATTTGAATAAGCACCGCTCCAGAGGCTCTCTTATCAGATCCCAGACGGGTGTGCCAACACAGCAGTATCAGGTACACACCATCTCTCTCTGCCACCCAAAGAAAGGGAAAAAGGTTAGCAGAAAAGAGAAAGAAAGAAGAAGAAGAGAGTGTTGGTGCATCTGTGGCCTGATAACATGATCTAGCTATAATCACATCCAGGCTGGTTATGCAAAAGTGACCAAAAGAGGAAAGCAGTTCATCAGTCTCTGGAAAGGATTCCTTTTCCCATTTTCATTTTCTGTTTTATGCTTCCTTTTTTTTAACTTATTTTCTCATCCAAAATATATTTTCTACTGCTGACCTACGGACTCATCAATTTATTTCAAGTATAAAATGCAGGATATGATGTACTGAATTTTTAAGTGGGATAGTATTAAAATCATTAAGTGGTGTGATAAAAACAAATTGTAGATCTGCTAATGTGCAACAATTACCCACCGAAGGCATGATATTTTAAAGATTTCATTTTATTAATAGCTTGCATTGGGACTTTCTTTCTCATACACAACCACAGGAATACAATTCCCTAAAGATGCACTGGTTTCCAGTTTCATGCCGTTGTTTGCTTTTGCTCTATGAGGGGGGAAACACCAGCTTGGGAAGGCATCAGTCAGGGAGGTTAGCGACCATGGTAGCAACATGACCTCAGAAAATGTATCCTCCTCGGGTAGGTTAAACACACACAAACACACTCGCAACCACACACTGAGGCCACGCTCATTTCCCCGGTCCTCTTAACAGGCTAACCTGCTCTCTTCATTTGGGTGCTGTGGGGACTTATCACTGTGTAGTCTTTGTCCTTGCTGTAATTGCCCTCTCGGCATGTCAGCCCCCACCCACCCACCACCATCACATCAGCCCCACACCCAGCCAGCCAGCCAGCCAGCCAGCCAGCCAGCCAGCCCAGCATCAGCCCCCTTGTGACAGGCCTGGTTAGACGGCGGTGCGGGGAGCCTCTCCTGAGACCTGCTGATCGGCCCCTGAGGTCCACCGGTATAGAGAGGCTTGTCCTAGTTAAAGCAGCAGCGGCAGGGACACCCCTCTGAACGCTATGCCTGCCCTGCCACAAGCCCAGCCTCCAACTCCGCTCATTTACAACTGCACTAACACCCGCTGTGGTAGTCTACCTTCTCACCAAAGACACAGAGGAAACATTCTTTTACCAAATGTACTACTTTTCAAAGTATAACTTTGGGGAACAATAGACACAGTAAATTTAAACGATCATCTCCGTGTGTAGGCATCTACACATTTAATTAACTATACTATTTGCTGAAATCTGAAAAACCGGCAAGAAGTTTCACTTCATTATCTGTCTCCCACCAGTTCTGACATTGTCACTGAGCTAAACAATTATACCCATGCATGTTCTACTCGCATTTTATCTTAAAAAATGACAAAAATCAATTGAGTAGTAGTCACAGACTTGAAAATACTTTTAAACAGAACGAAGAGAACCTTAATTGCATTTCATTCATGCAAGAGATCCACATGTACCACACACCAGGCAGCCAAATATTGCAAATGAAGTCTGTGACTGTGGGTTTCTAGCAAGTTGAATGGCGCCATCTAATGTCCAATAAAAAGACCACATGTCAAGAACACCGGCGAGGGTTTCTTTGAGCTCCTAACTGGAGTCGAAGAAACAAATTAGTTTTTTGGCTCTACTTGAAGCTTATGTGGACTGTAAAAGTCTCTAAGTAATCAGATTTTGCTGGGGGGCTTGGAAGGCAGCAGGCAGGCTTTGAAGTGACCATAAAAGTGGGCAGAGTGAACCCCCTAATTTGAAATTTAACTGTAATAGACACAGAGCTATCAGAGTTGCAGCATAATCCTGACCTCTGTTTGTTTTGCTGAATAAACAGAATAAATGAATAAATGCTTCCTCTTCACACGGCATGCTCCTCCTCATCACGCTCAACGGGTTCGTTTTCCTGAGGAATAATCGATGTGTCAGCGTTTTCACAGCCGGCTGCAGGGGTTCAGACCTACGCCTCGGTCTGGAGGGGCTCAGTGGCGCGGGGGTTAACGCGGTGCAGTGTTGGCGAGAGCAAAGACAGTGTGGCTGACAATGGGGTCCTCCACTTTTCCGACCACATGTCCACTCCTGTTTCCAGCAGGCCTGACACTTGTGGAGGCCGGACTGGAAGGCAGGCAACTCCCGCTACCCATTTTCCCCCTACTTACACTTTATCCAACTCCAAAAATTACCCCAATCTGCCCCTGTCAGGAGCTTCGGCACAATTTGGTGACTGTGCAGATGAGTAGATTTTAGTGACAGTCACAAAGCATGATTCTAACCTTTTCCACATCTAAACCTAACATCAGCTACCAGGGCCACGGAAAAAGCAGGCAAACAAACAGTAAGACATAAAAGAGATGTGATATGCCGTATAACGTTTTAATAACTTTGTTGTAGCACATCTGAAATGCAAACACATTAAAGTGGACACAGTGCCCCTCTCATTAAACACACAGCAGTGTAAACATTATCTACCCCCCTCCACACTTGCATAAACAGACACAAAGACCTTACTGCCTTTCTGCATCCCTGCATCCATCCAATGGATGCCACCAACAAGCCTCCGGAGTTTTTCTACGAGGGTGTTTTGTGTGTCCCACGGGGCTCGGAGACAGTGAGATGTGGCTATAGCACACAGAGGATCCCAGTCAAGGACACAGGCAGCATCATTCACTCCGCCATTATTTGCTCATATTTAAAGTTGGGGCTACCTGAGGGACTGTAGCTACACGTGCAGAGGAGGATGGGTGATTTCAGAGTCCGACGGGTGTGCTGAGCGACTGAGAGCTTAAGGAGACACAGCACAGAAGAGGAGAGAGAGAGAGAGAGAGAGAGAGAGAGAGAGAGAGACTGACGGAGGGCTTTATATGTCAGCCCGGCGATACCAACGTTTTTATGGCCGAATATTTTTCCTCTTGTCAGAGCAGGATAAGGAATCACCATAAGGTTGGGGAGCATGAATACTGCCCTTGAGGGCCCACTGTGGCTGTTCCGGTTTATGGCTGACTAGCAATCAGCCACCGATTCAGGACCCGCAACCCCTAATCCATCCACGTCAGCAATTAATCAATGAAACGGGCAGTGGGAGGAGTGGGATCGGCTAGGTGTGTTAATACAATAGCCTGTTAAGGTTGATGCAATTTCATCACTAATGTCAGCCATTCATCACGGCTTATTATCTGTTTCGCATAGACAATGGTCAATATCACTTCATAAATCGGAGGATCTTCTGGATCTCGTGATACACTATATGTAACCCCTCAATAGATCTCCAATAGAAAATGGAACCCTATTCATAAAGATAATGGCTAACTAATCTGAGAGCAGTCTAGATATTGTGTGTTTGATAATACACAAATCACATAACTGTCCTTCTACTGTAAGACTGCTGAGGGTAAAGCCAAAGAAACTTCACAGTATACATTCTGTCTCTGCTCAATCCTCATGGGTTGAAAATAACAGTTGGGATCCAACGCCTGTTTAAATCACAATGTAGTATGTACAGATTGCTGTCATGATAGAAAAGGCAAGTTTGTGTGTGTACAAGTGTGTAAATAGGTGGTAGTGTGTAGGAGGAAGCACTGTCTGCTTGTGTGCCTGGTATGAGCATGTGTGGGCCACACTTAGTGATACACAACGTGAGAGTGGTATTTGGCGTACCAATGGAAATGAAGGCTTGTATCACTAACAATGTTTTTGGATTTAAGCCACTGACAGCAGACAGTTTGTGCCAGTATTTCATAACTTGAAATGTCACCATTTTCAAGGCCAAAATATATGAAAACTTACAAAAGCTCAGTGTTTCTGTTGTTCCTATTGAGATTTCAATCCCAGGAAGTAAAAAGCCTTGGACACAACATTGGGCCAATCGATATTGGTATTGAACATATGGTCTCAATCTTAAATCAATCCACTTTTGTCTTCTTTTTCCCAGCTCCAGCTCCACACCCAACTTGTTCATCTCATTCCGGCTGGGTTGCTGATGTTGTGGGCTTGTAAAGCTCATTGAAGGCACCATACGTAATACTGGGCTGTACAAATTAACTTGACCCATCTACTAATCATAACCATAATCCATGCATAATTGTTTGGAATCTGATCAAATTGTTTCATTAGACTTAAGAGATTACCTCCGACAAGCAGCATAGTGTTGACAATAAATATGGTATGTAATCAAACAAACTACATCATATCCATCATATCAATTGGACAACACAAACTGGCTGACATCCAATTTCTACCGGAGAGGCCAATACCTGCCCTGTATATCGGTCTAATGCTACTAACAGTCAGACACAAAGAGCCTCCCTTCCACCCAAGCCAACATTTCCCCAGCACTCCCAGCAGGTACATCAGCTCAATTATGATGATGGCAATGACTGATTGCATTTTACCTCTCCCCCATTCCCCCAATAAGGCTGGCCATCACACAGAGAGAGAGAGAGAGAGAGAGCGAGCAAGAGAGAGAGAGAGAGACTAAGATAACAGCGTCATCTCCGGTGAGCAACAAGCATCCCAAATGCCAGTCTCCAGGAAGGTATCAAACATCTCGGTAGCAGACTCACCGTGAAAACAATCTATACCTACAGGAAGTCAATTAAAAAGTGCCAGGGGAGATTAAGAGCAGCGTGACAGCTTTTCGTCAGGCCACGGGTTTGTCTGGGAGAACCAGCGTGTTGCGTGTCTGCTGTGAGTGCGTGGAAGGTAAAGTGTGTGTATTGGTAGTAAAGACATGTTGGAAAGCGGGTGGCGGCGGTGGAGGGAGGAGACCGTTGCCGAATCCCCTTAAAAGCCCCCTCATGAATATTAAAATGGCCCTTGGCAGCCGGCAGCTCTGCTACAAGTTTGCAAACCAGCGTAATGTGTCTGTTTGCGCTGAGGAAGCGCTCAGTCCGGATATCAATTAAATCAAGCGTTGTCAGTCTGATGGCCCTCTCAATGGAGGGACAGCCCATTCCCCTCTACACATCAGCTCAGCTTTGTGTCAACCATCCATCTCTCATCCTCCCCTTCCCTTCCTCCTCTCTCTCTCTCTCTCTCTATGCACAAATTACTCTCCCCTCCACCTTTAACTCCCACTAAATCTTTCCCCTTTTCCACTTTGCTGAGCCGAGATATTTTATTCCTCCATCATATATGCATCCCATTAATTAAGTTAAATTACTCCTGACTGCCAAATATCCCCTGCCCCGATGGGTGTCAACACAGAAATGCATGACTGTGAACCTGCAATGACACGGCCCCAACACTTAAACATGAGTTACAGCCTTTTCCAGCTCCATCCATGGGCAGATTACCAGACACTTTGGGCTGCTGGAATTAAGCGCCGTTTGCTCCTTCGCCTCCACCCAGCTTTTTAATAAGTGCACAATGGATGACACTCGCACTTCTGACAATGAGAGGACTGATTTTTTTAATTACACCCCTTTTTTCATCTGCCTTCCTCTTCATCTTTTAATTGCTGTTGTTAATCACTCATTAACTTTCCCCTTTTTATAGTTTTTTTTTCTCCTACAATATACCTATGACATGATTAACTCTTTAGAATGGATTGTTCAGCAACATTTTTAAAATAATTCAACTACTTTAAAAGGATAACGTTTGTACTTCGTTTGTGAGGACTTTAGGGTGGAGGGTGCAAACTTTACTCATGTTTCTCTATCGAATGGAGCCAATTCGCCTTCGTTAGCTGATATTAATCTCCATAAGGAAAAGAAAAGTCTATAAATGCTATAAAGATAGGGTCTTGTACGAAGAAGAAAAAAATGATGATTACTACTCTATCCTAATTCCTACTACTTTTTTTCTGTCCTGCAAGTTAAGATTTAACGAAAACTAAAAGTGATGAAAAACTGAGAAAGGCTGAGGCCACAAGAAGTTTAATGTTTTAAAAAGAAACTACTGAGATCATACATAGTGCAGACAAAAGCCTCTTAAGTTAGACGGTCCTCAAGAGTAGTATAACTTACCATCATAAGCCTATGCTTGGCGCCCTAGCTTAACTACTGATCTTGCCGTTTAGTGTCTGGACCCAATGTTTGTTTTTGTTTGTCTTTGTAAAATTAAAGTGAAATGATTATGAAGCCCCCAGGCCCCAGTTCTGGGCCCACTAAAGAATATGAGATTGTTATTAAAACCTAATAGGACTGACCTGCTGACAAACATTTCTCTCTTTGTCTCTGGCGCTCAGAGATGCTGTGTGCGGTCCCATTCAAACTCTTTAAAGGCCTCCTTTCACCAACATGAGACTGACTGAACAAACAGACTGCATCTCCCTCAGGTACTTGTGCTGTGTAATTTGAAACACAAATCTAATAGCATTCATCGCTTTTATGTATTGGGCCTGTAATACAAACCCAACTAATGAAGCCATACGTTCGTTGTCATCTCTTCAGCTGAGAGATATCTGCGAGGACACAACACTTGTGAGGAAATAAAGTTTGACAATCCAGCTCCAAAACAAGTATAAAAAGTGTAAAACTGTACACTGGTGGATTTATACTGATATATCGATGCTGTCTGAAGTTGATTTCTCTCTCTCTCTCTCTCTCTCTCTCCTCTCTTTTTCCTCTCCCGTCTTTTTCTGTGTGTGCATGTGTGCCTGTGCACGAGTGTGTTTCTATTGCAAAAAACATTAATTTTACAAACATCAGCCCAAGGCTACTAAACACATCCAATCCATTATGCTGCGCTTTATCGTGTTATGGGGGGTAACGGGCTGTAAAGCTGTCTCGGTCATAAAGAGCGATCGCAGAGTGCCGAGTCAAACCAGAATGCCGAGCTCTCCAAGCCATACGCAGCCCTCGTTATCATCAGAACAGCTCCGTCACATACTTAACCTTTCCCGACCCGCCTTTCTGCATTATTTTCCAAATGACCTTTAGCGTTACTTATTTCATTTCCGATAATGGCACACTAAATTTTGTTAAATGCATCAGAGCAAAATGTGTTTATTTTGGTGAAGGGGACTACACTGACTGACGAGGACCATGTACCCAGACACAAACTCTTAAATGTCCAAAGCAGTAAACATTAATACATCTTCCTGATGGGACTAAATACCGGGCCCTGTGTCTCAGTATAAATAACTTAAGATGGATCAAAACAAGTTAAAAAAAAGAGCCATGCCCATTTATATAAAGGAGTACATTCACTAGATATATAAATATGTGCTTCAGGGAGGCACTGGAGGGTACAACACCTGTGTCAAGGTTAGTTATTCAACTTGTAGGACTGACACAAAAAATGAGGTATATTAAAATACAAAAAAAATAAAATAGGTGGTAGTTTGCCTCAAAGTGGTCAGACTTAGTGTTTTTGATTATTTATTTTTTTGCAACTACATATTTACAGGCATCTGAAGGTTGATTAAAGTACTAATGATAAATGTGAACACAAAAGGCTTGTTGAATCTGAATCCTTTGAGGAAAATATTGAGTGTTTACATAATTTCAATGAATTCAAAATTCCTGCCTCCAGTTCCTGCCAACACATGGTGCACACTCTTGGGCACACACGCAGCTAAATCATTTAGGACATTAGGAGCTTCCAAAAGGTCTAACGTTAACATGCAGCTACTCTAGAGCTGTGGTATCACTGACACAATCCCTCAGCCTGTAAGGAGCAGTGTGTTTCACGCAGTTGCTGTGTGAGCGGAGGGGGTGGGGTGGAGGGATCTTAGCGAAATCGCTAATGTACGTGATGATTAAGTGTAACTCAAATACCGAGTGTGTTGTTCATAGGCCTGACAGGCAGTAATTTGGTGTATTATATTCTGCGGTTTTAATTGCACGCCACCAACGTGTCCCTCTGACACGTTATGAAGCGATGATGTACAATTATTTCGGGGCGGCGGGAGATCAGTGGAGTGACATTATAATCATCCTCATAGGGATCCTTCTCTTCATCTGCAACAACCATTAATGTTTAAACGGGAGGAAGGGAGGACACAAAAACATAAAAATAGTTCTCAGGGAGTTCTAACCAGAATCTGGTGGAGGATTATAGAGAATCACGTCAGGGGGAGAAGGAGAGGGGTGTGGATAGACAATAGAGGGGCTGAGTTAAGTGACGGCTTTCTCTGGATAAGCAGCAAGCTAAGATGCTCCTCCACCGTCACTGCCAGGCCTCACACTACTCATACAGGCCCGGGCATTAAGGCACATTACAGCGGATGAGCCACGCAGGGCGGAACTGATGGGCTATTCTGGGAACAGCCCAGACAATCTCACAAGACAGGGGGGACATAAAAACCCTGACATGAGCCAGCCCCATCCTGTTAACAGTCAAATCACACACATACAACACCCAACATGAAATCATGACTATATATACTCTCTCCAACACTAAGTCAAGAAAACTGAGACGAGGGAGGGAGGGAGGGAACAACACAATGCAGCCTCCTCCACAGAGAAGACAAACTTCAGCACGTTGCTAACTTTTTTGTGTGAAGGCAAAAGGTATTGAAGTTTTGTTCAAATTCACTAGGAACACTAGGAAACAGGGCAGCTTATGACCCATAATCATAAAACGGCAGTCCACAAGAGGACAATCCATGTCCATGATAGTGTTAATACTTGTAAGGCTCGGGCTGAGATATTAAACCAATGCCTCAAAGCATTTAGACTGTTTATGCATAATTTAACACCTACAACAGCACTGGATGTCCATTGCATCTTTGGGGAGGACGAGAGAGCGGGAGGGTGGAAATGCTGAATCCAGGGCCTTGCTGTTAGATGATGGAGGAGAGACGGGGGAGGAGGCTCATTAAGTGACCAAGCCCCACTGTGGACAAAACACGGCGTGAGGAAATGCAAGAATCTGCCATCCGCATGCTGGAGAATCTTTTAACCAATTAAATATGAGAAATTGTGTACGCCAACAGCCGATATGTGATTTTTTGCTGATTTTGCCCCTTTAGAGTTCTTTATAGACAAATTAAGACAGGTCAGTCTGAAAATAAAGACACATATAAGCAAATGGATAGGTAGAAACATGGACACAAAGGGGGAAAAGGAAGTGAGAGAAGTGGCGAAGCAGAGACAGAAAGCCTATATAGTGTTAGCGATGACGAGCAAGGCACTGACCAGCCCACTCAGGTTTGATTGGCAGCCTGGTCAAGGGTTCCAATCTGTCCTGGCCTCGAATTTGCATTTGTTAATTAAATGCCACAACAATATGATCTTTAACTATCAACAAGTTCCCCCCGGCTCCTGAGAAGAGACCGGCGGCAGTGAGCTGAAGCTAAAGTGAGGTGGACAGCCAAGGTGCAGCACATCCGTTCGATCACAGTGTCAGAGCCGAGATAATCTTCCGGTCTGAAACTTTAACAAGGAAAACACGGCAATCGATGGAAGTGGGGGGAGATTTTCTTTAAGAAAAGGAAAAGAAAGAAGAAAAAAAAAAAAAAAACACACAGACAATATGCTGAGCCGGTGCTCTAAACAAAATGGCAATAAACTAAACCAGCAAAACTCCATGCCCCAAGAGCCTGTGAGCAGGAAATAAATTAATGAAACCCACATTTTATAATGTAAAAAAGCAGCCTGAACATAGTCTTGTGTTAATTGAAATGATTAATGGGGATTATAAACAAATATCCGGAAAAAACTTTTTGCCCCGTCATTAGTATCCGCAGAACCTAATCGCACTATAATCTCACTTTAAACATTATAGGCCAAACATGGCCATCCATCAGTAACGCGCTTTAGATTCAGGTTAAGGACATATCATCAAACTGGAGAAGTTTTGGGAAGGGGAGCAGGCTATGTGTACGTATGGCTCTGGCCTTAATGAGGGTTTTTCTGGGGGTTTCTTTGTGTTTGCTGCTCTTTAGTCAAGAGGAGGGATGGCCTGGTGATCACTCAGTACTGAAAGCACACACAGGGCCGATTTGTCACCAGTGGCTGGCACTGGCAGCACACGGCCCCTCCATCCGCATGATTTGTGAAACCGGGGGCTGTATTTAGTAGTCCCATTTGAAGGCATATTGGGGAACTGTTGTGTCTGTCTGTCTGTGTGTGTGTGTGTGTGTGTGTGTGTGTGTGTGTGTGTGTGTGTGTGTGTGTGTGTGCGTGCGTGCGTGCGTAAAGCTAGCCGCTTGGTCAAAGCCCAACACATTTCCTGCACTTGGGAGAAGAGGGTTTTCAGCTGGAGGGCTTGTGAAACATGATTCTTTCCTCTCATTAAAAGGAGAAGCTGTGTTTAAACCAAAGCTTGTTTGCTCCTGCTGTAATATGTTTGCGAACATCAGCGGGAGCGAATAAACACATTCGCTCTGCTCCGCTTTAGAAGAACAAAAATCGGCCTGTGACTGAACTAAATGGAACGGTTTACACAGAATTACACAGAGGGAGAAACTAATAACTCTACATATGTCTTCATCTTAGCGAGAGTCTTGCCGCAGACGCTCAATGGCATAAGGCTGGAAATCCCACAATTTAGTCTATTCCCCGACTGCATGTTAAACAGCTTAACACGTCCATTTGGACATGGCAAGGCAGTGAGGAGGTCTACCACGGGAATGAAACAAGCTGAACACAACATATGGTCTACATGTAGGGGGTACAAGGTAGTGGGATATAACTGCACTCTTGCACTACTGGGTATTTATAGGCTCGTGGTTACCTACATTAACTTCCAATTAGGATTATTTGTATAGCTGAAACGATAGCGAAGGTGAAATGAACGCTATTTCTTTTACCTTTAATTCAGGAGGAGAGTTAACTAGGAGCAACATTATTTGTCTTTTTAAGAAAGGCCTGGGAGCTTTTTCGGTGAAGAGAACATTTTCACACATTAAGGTGTAACTACTACTGAAACGTTTGGATTGTTTTCGGACTGCGGCCAGCTATTGTCAATATTAAAATGCCTTTAAATGGATTATTCTCTTTCCTAAATAAATAATAGCATATGTATTTAGTGTTTCAACCGGAATATTAAATGTACCATAACCTTTGAAGTTTGTCTTTATTCCATGTGGTTATACAAATACCATATGTATATACACATTTTTTAATTCTCACCCTTTTGAAATACAATGTAAACTATATGACGTATATGCGTATATGACACCAAGATTCACACCAAGATTCTCGAAAGACACACAAATTACATTCTATGGATTAGCAGATCATTTGTGCGGGTGGAAGGTTTTAATGTGTTTTTTACAGATTGGAATCTCACAATTTTGACAAGGAATCAAAATCAGATTAGTATCACTTCTCTTATTGTGGTCGGGCAGGGTTAAATTGGATTGAATTATGAATTAGCTTGAGACTAATGCAATTTAAAGTGGGATGTGCAATAGATAATTAGCAGATCACTCCTTAGACACCAACATGAAACCTTCCTACACCTGATGAGAGGAACACAACCATTCGCTGGCTAGCACTGGTGTCGACTTCTCAATTTCAACTCTCAACACGAAAACTCATCGGCTGTTGTGGAAACTAAACCCGACAGTATTTCTCCTAAGCTATTCCTACATTTGTTTCTAAATAAATATGAGGCACTTTCAAAAAGGCAGCAGGTCCTGAACTTACCTGAGGCTGAATTAATTCTGTTTCTGGCCTTATAATATGTACATTAAACATACATTAGGTACATATTTGTTTCCGTATTTATTGTTTGTTTATTTCATACTAGTGTTTAATATGTTTATGTAATGCACCAACAACCAAGGCAAATTCCTTGTAAGTGTTACTTACTTGGCAATAAATCCTTTTCGGATTCTGATTAGCACTAGTTTAACGCTAACATACACACACTTAAATACTTGACTAGGGTTACACTAATCAGTAAACAGTGGAAATATACGAGACCTTCAGTTTGAATGTTCAGTTCTCTAATGATTTGACCACCCTCTGTCTCCAAACGGACTTCAACAACATAACGGACTAACATAGCAAAGCCTTTGTTCCAATGTCAATTTCGCTGCTTTCCAGTTTAGAATCCTATCCTTTCTTTTTTTCTTTTGAGTGTCTTAAATCATTCTTTAAAGATGTTAGTCCTCGTAACTCACCCACAGATGTCGCATTTGTACTCTCTCATGCCGAGGTGTCTCTTCACGTGGTTCCTGGCGTCTCCCAGCTGAGCCGTCGCAAAGTTGCAGATCGTACACATGAAGGGCTTGGATCCTGCAAAACAAAGTATGGAGAGAGAGTTCATATCCAACAATAACATTATGTTTGAAAGAAAGAGGTGGCAATTTTAATAAAACATGACTATATACCCGCTGGGCAGAAATCTGATTTTACATTACAGATCATTTTTCAATGCCAGGCATGTAAGACTGTTATTAGTTCTGTTCTGTGCGAAGACTTCAACCTGCTTCACAGCCACAAGATGACTTCAGAGTTATAAAAAAACAGATGCCCTTACTACCGTCCCCATAAAAACTACAGTCACACTCCAAGTGCCTCTTCTTTCACTCTCTATCTATCCTTGTCACTCTCCTTCATCTCTTACCTACTCTTCCTTTGCCTGTGGATGCGTAAATTGGATTCCAAAGGTCAGGGCGAATACGTAAATCAATTCTGTGTGCGCTCACTACCTCCCATTCCATCATTAAAGCGCTAATCACTCTGGCGGGCTTCTCTGGGAGGTTTCTCCCTAATTATTGTCATTAATAAGTCCAGGGGGCGGGGTAGCGTTTGAGAGAGTAGCAGAGCCTCTGCCTGCCATCCGTCATTTAAGAGCAGAGCAGCGAGGGCAGATGCCTGCGTCTGCTGCCTTTGTGACGCACAAACATCCCCTAGCTCAAGTTAAAAGGGGGAACTGGGTCCTTCAGAATTGGGCATCTAAAATGGTTGTTTATGTTGGACAGAAATCACTTGTTCATATGGTTAGACAAATAATCGCAGACTCTAAATTAAGAAAACTGATTTGATAAAGCCTAAACTTCATTACAAAAAACTTAAACATATGCATTTGGCAAAATATAATGGATATTTTGTTTGGCAGGCAGGGCCAGATTCAGGCCAGCATCACACCGTGCGACACTCCAATCTAAGTGGCAGCATGCCTGGTATATATCCACGCACGCATCTTTGAGCAAACCCTCACCCTCTCGCAGTGAATATCCCAAGACGTTCTACAATATTTATTCCAGGGGCAGCCGCTGATTTGATTAAGCACTTTGTGTAGATTACTAATTCGTTCATACACGGTTCACTTGCTGTGAGCTGGAAGTACGACACATCGAATTTTAAGCCGGTAACGAAGATTGAAAGGCAAGCCTGTGCTAACAAGGCCCATAAACACAGGGGGCGGGGGGGCGGCAGGGTCCACACATGGGCAACAGCAAAGCCAGCCTCTTCATTTCACATGTCCCTACAGTATAATACACACACAAACACACAGATTACTACACAGTCACAAAGGCACACACACAAGAACAAGTAAGGCAGATAAACACATAAAATACCTATACTGTACATAACTACACACACTTTTAAAAAAAAAATAATAATAATAATCACACAACACGTTCATCAACACCCGTAAACAAAAAACGCAGACATACACACTGACACAACGCCCACTATCACACCTACATCTAGATTCCGAACCCCACACCTCACACCTATGCATGTGCATACTGACACATACATTCAATTCACAAGACATAACCACCCATGGACAAACAGAAGGAGAGACAATCATTCTCACTCACACACACACACACACACACACACACACACACACACACACACACACAACCTAAAGTTGAGGTGAGAGAGAGGCGTGTGGTGAGCTGATTTGTCCAGATGGCTGGCTGAGTATGAGACATGGCAGAAAGGAGAGAGATGTAACGTCCCTTAGTTCCCACATCTTATCACATTAATACTCCACCACTCCACTTAAACAGCCTCCGTGAAACTGAAATTGACCATCAATGCGGTGTCATGTTAAATTAATATTGCCATCCACATAGGAGCGATGTGGCTCCCTCACATATGGGACAGGGAATGACTAATTCATTTCCTGAGAGGAGAGAAGAACCTCATGTAAAGCGCACACACACACACACACACACACACACTAGCCTTTTCTCTCGAGAAAGAGAACAATACATTACATGATAATTTCATATAAATAAATGTCTGCTTTGTTAAGTTTATTTCTACAACCAGCTAGCACTTCAGAGTGTCCGGCTTTTCAGCCGCGGGTTGGCTGCAGCCTTACCGCACCGTTTACGCAGCATACACTGTATGCATTGCCACATGATTCTATATGTGGAAACTTCACCTGTGCACATCACCACAAACATGTGAGGAATGTACTATAACTGCAACTTAAAGGGGAGGAGAGGGAGAGAAAAGCATCTCTCCTGCCTCGCAAGCACAAAGTTTCACAGCCATTTTGAACAGTCTTCAGTAAATAAAAACAACACACTTTTAAAATATGCAGCTCCATAAAAGAGGCACTCCGGCGTTTAAGTGGGGACTCACCAACGACACATTAAAAGAGAATTGTTAAAACTGAAGCAGCAGAGTCCGACTCCCTAATATGGGTCAAGCTCCAAAAACACTGAATCCTTTATTTCCCATAATGCAACTTGAACTTCCATTAGGCACCCTGCCGTCTAAATGCTCACTTCTTTCAAGCGTCACTTTTTTTTAGGCCTTTATTTCCACAGGACAGATGAAGACATGAAAGGGGAGAAAGAGGGGGAATGACATGCAGCAAAGGGCCGCTGCGTCGAGGAGTAAACCTCTGCACATGTGCGCCCGCTCCACCAACCGAGCCAAACCAGGCCACTCAAACGTCACTTTCTATCAAAGATAGTCTTAAGGCCAACTCGAGACAACCTTGATAACATCAACAGGGATAATTCTTTCTAACTTTGGAAAGTTTTCTCCAGAGCTAAAGAAGACATTATACTGTATAACTGTGTCCACAAGCTAATTGGTGCTCCTCATAATGAAGAAACTGAACTTCATATGTGGAATAGGGAGAGAAAGGTTACAGATGAGTTATCATACTGGTCTTCATAGTGGCGCACACCTGTTCATCAACTATCAGTTGGGAATTTATGTATAGCTCTGTTGGCACTGATGGCTCATTAGTAGAACAAAATTTTTTTTTTTGCAGTCCGACTTTGTGTACTTCTGCTTAACTTTGGTGTAGCACTGTAAGAAACTGAAGTCTCAGCTAGCTAAAGACTAAGCGAACCCTGCTCCCTTTTCTTAGGTTAAAAAAAATAAATAAATCCCAACAGCTGTTTACACTGGGATTTGCCATTTTACAACACAGTAAAAATATAAATTATTATATTACAAACCCATTAAGTCCCATTAATATATGACTATTCTACTGTAGAGAGAAGGCGAGGTGTACAGTAAGTGTGTTTAACTATAAACCCTTTCTGTCCTGGGGTCCACCTTGCTGGGACTTCTCAGTCTGTCAATAACAGTCTCTAATCTGTTTTCATTGGGCCTGAAATGTCCTTGAAACGGTGCTGAAAAAGCTCCTTTAACTTGACATTCCTGGGAAGGCCTTGTTTGCTGTCCGACCCATTCCAATTCGCGTTATGTGCCCAGGATACGTATGTGGAGAAGTCCACAATCATCATAAACATCCTTGCTGCAAAATCATCTGGACGCCGGCAGCCATCTCTATGTTTTGGAACTCTAAACATTTTGTCTTATTCCTCTAGATCCATTGTCTGCAGAAATACGTCTGGAAGGACATTATGGGTCAATGGCGTTTATACAGCCGGTGTAGAGGTATAACTCCGGATTTCCACTGGATGCAGAACGTCTGCAGACCGGCCCCCCGCTGCGGAACAGCTCCGTGCTCCGCCGTCCGTCAATACCCACTAGGTCCGGATTTGTTGCGGCACGGCTGCGGCCATGACTGACGGCTGTAGTCACGAGGACCCACGAGATCTCGCGAATTCATGTAGAATAGAACCACAAAACCAACAACAGTTTGTTTCCATCCAGAGGAGTAGAGGGGAAACAACTCTGTGCTGTGTTTTCAAGGTGTAGTGCAGGGAAATATGATCCGCTGTGAGCACGGTGTATTTTATTTTGAAAATTAACCGGATGTTTATTTTGTTTCTGTGCTCGACTTCCTGTCCCGCACTATCTGCCCTGTGCTAAATTGCTGCGGAGCTCTCCGGCATCCGGCAAAAATAGAAGCTCTGCGTATCTGCTCCGGAGGGCTATGGACCGCCGGAGCTGGGACGCAGGCGTTCTGCAGTCAGAGGAAATACACACATTGACTTTAATGGAAACCTAATGACTCCGCCGCCGTTCCAGAGCGGATCCGCAGCCGTTACGCAGCCGGTGGAAACTGGGGGTAAGTGGGTACCCCGTTTGGTGAGGTGACAATTGTGGCTCTGCGCACCTTGAGGAAGAGCTGCAGGCCAGTGTCCCTGGGGGGATAGGAGAGGGCGAAAGCCGAAGCGGGAAAAACTGCTCTTGTGTTCGAGTTAAAAGCTGCTGTTCAGTTTTGGTCACCACCATTGTCACTGGGGTTTACTGTCCCTACCGTCCTCTTTAGTGTCTGTCGGAAAGACTTGTTGTCTTCATGAAGTTTGGCCAGTTCCCCAACAGATCTCTTGAGAGACGGGTTTTACTCCAGTGCCTCCTTGTGGTCCTGTGCCAGCTCATACAAAGACGCAGAGGGGACTTCCCTCTGCGCACAGTGTTTCACCAGTCCCTCCACTGCCTGCATGGCGACTGCTGCAGCAGCAGGAGGCGCTGGCATGGAAAAACAGCAATATCCACCTAGAGCTGTAAATACTTCAGTCTTGTCCCAGTCTACTTTCTCTTTTCACTCTGACTCCACCTTTACAAATACATGCTTTACTGCATCTGGTCCTTCGTTCCTTCGTCAAAATTCCATGCACTGATTTAGTGTGATGGTGATGGTTAGTATAGAACTCAGATAAATAAAAATATCATCCTTTGGCATTGTATTTACGTACCGTATACTCTTTTTTGCAATGTTGGTCTACCTACCCCTTTTGGGTCTGGATGACTACAAATAAAATAAAATAAATATAATACTGTATATAGGTTACAAGTGCCATCCACTTTTAATTAAGGACCTCCCTCATCACAGTGTCTCTGGGGGCAGGCATTGCTATCAGTGGAGATTATAATGCCTCATGTTGCTCTACACATGCCTTTAAATGCTTCTATACTTGACAGAATATCAAATCCCGGGGGAAACACTACTGTATGTGTTTGTAAGTTAACAAACTTACACATCACGTCCTGTGTGCGAACACGCTCGCATGGCATGTGTGTCCATTACTTTAGGGCTCAGTCTGAGGTCAGACAGCTCACTCCAGTGAAAAAGTGACCAATTTACCTCGAAATGCAAATTCAAGTTGTACCCTCATTGGCAAAATGCAAGCATGTGTACACGTTTCCTTTAAGGGACAAATTGACAAATCTGTGTGCAGCCTCCCACTACGTCTCCTGATTTCACTGATTAATCAAGTGAATAAAAACTAGGTCTTAATTAAAAGGATCTGGATGTGCTCCCAGCCCAGAAACTGGCAGACCCCCACCATGCAGCTCCACAGCCCCACAAACAAACTCCCAGAATAAATGACCACCATATAAAAGGTGAATATTTCACTGTAATGAGGGAACTTAGCAATAATAACAACTGGCATATGTTGTCAAAATGAAGAGAAATAGGTGCTTTCCACAAATAAGAACAGTAAAATTGAAGTCATCTCATAAACAAGAACATAACTCAATTGAATAAAAAACAAAAGTATTCATCACAGAATGTGCCCTTGACTTGAAGACATCTGTGTCACAGCTTTCATTTTCTTAAGTAACACTAAGTAAGTGACCTCAAAACTCAAGACTTATGATACAGGGTAGAATTATGAATACATATAGACTATTCCTTAATAAGAAGAAAGTGGTGGCTTAACATTAATCATCAGGATTTTAACCTCCAATCCAATCAGATTTTAGCAGAAGGCAATCTGACCTTGGTCACAAGGTGACTGGCATACTACACAAAAGGACAAAATCTGTGTCCTTAAAGTGGAATTATTCCTATGACCCAGCAAATACATTGGATATCCCTCTACTGGAGTATCAACAGCCCATTGCATTTATGGACATATGATGACATAATCAGCACTCAGGGAGGACACTGAGGGAATATTATCTCTGGGTTTTCTAACAAAAAGCTACAACACCCACACAAACCGACCACTGTCACTGAGCCTGAAAGTGGAAACAATCCCATTTCATCTCCCGTATACAACAGACACAAACACATACAATCATGTACACACATGGCAAGCACAGAGCAAGGACTTCAATTAAGGTGCAATTAAAGTTTGGGCTTAAAAGGGGGATGAGCCATAGGAGGCAGAGTAGGGCATTTATTGATGGCGCCCTCACATCTCGTTCCTGCATTAAGTTGATTTTAAAACCAATTAATACACATGGTCAGGGAAAGGTAATGGAGCGCCCTATGTTCTCAACCTGCCGGACATTTCCCAGCCGAAGCCCTGACCAACGCAGCCCTGCTTTGCATTATAAATGACAAGATAAATCTTAATGGATTGAGGATAATCAGCTAGCCATGAAGGCTGACATATACACATGTTCGCGCGGCGTACAGGCGCTCACACACATATACACAAACACGGACGTACAGACACAAGGGAAATTAAAGGCTTTGAATACGTCTGCATTGATTATTTTAAATTATTAGCCCACCTCTCTTTGGACCTCCAATGCTTTTAGCCTAAGCTTTAACACATTTACAGAGACTTATTGACTATAATTACAACTGAGTCTTGGTAATGGACACATCAATTATGAGTCGCACATGTCTCTGACCAAGCGTTGCTCAGGGAATCCCAATCTAGGGTCCATTAGCGTCTCTCCTGCTGGTCTGAAGCTCAATCAGTCTTTACCTTCACCTCTACTGAAACAGCTATTACCTGGCTGCAATAGATAGCAGCCTTAACATTAGCTAGAGATGCCAAAGAAGAGGCTGTGTCTCCCCAACCAATACGATTTTACCTAAAAACAAAGGCCCAAGAGCTGTGCACCTACACAGAGATTTTTGTTGTTGGTAAAACTTGAGAGTTCAAGTACTCATGAGGCATTAAAAGGCCTAGCAGTCATAAGCAGTTAAATAATGTATGCAGCAACTGTAAAGTTGCACTTAAGTATTTGTTGTTTTTCTAAATTTTTCTGATCAAAATCTTATTTCTAGTCCAAATTAGTTTAGAAATTGCATCACAATGCATTGGTAATATGTAGGGGTGGAACGGTACGTGTATTCGTATTGAACCGAAACTGTACGGGATTCTCGGTAAATGAATTTACACGGAGAATACATGGTATAAAAATACATAAAACAAATTAATTAATGTAATGCGGAACTACTGTTAGATACGCATTTCTTTAGGGACACCTAATCTGTAGCCCCCCCCCCTTAGCTCTGAAGCTCCCGAGCTCCGCCTACATGTCGACGGTCCAGTGAGATAGCAGCACTGTGGCGAGTAGCCTAGCCTATGGCGAGTGGTGGCGACCCACAACAGGTAGAGGACCCGCCGGCCTCTTTAAGATCGCAAGTTTGGTTTCCCAGTCAGTTATAGTAGTACAGGCGAGAGAGTGGTGGACAAGACGAGGACTGTGTGTCGGCGTTGTTCAGCAGTTGTTGGGTATGTGAGTGGAAATACATCTAACATGCTAACGCATAGCCGACGCCATCACCCAGATGTGCCAATCGCTGGAACGAGACAAAAAAAAAAAAAACTGTCCAAGTTCTCCTCCCTTCTCGTGCTACGGAAAGCTATCTCGTGGTGACTGCTCATTTTATTGACTGAGTGGGAAATGAAAGCGTCAGTTCTACAGACGCGGCCCCTGTATGAGCAGCACACGAGCACTCACCTAGCTGAAAAGATACAGGAGGTCGTGGCCAGTTGGCAAAAGGTATGCCTGTCGCACTTAATAGCAAGAATACTTTTGTGGGGGAAGGTCTCGCCTAAGTAGAATTTTTAGTTTTTCTTATTATTATTCCACGTAATTTACAGTATTTTCAGTTTTATAGCTGATTGTCTTATTTTGTTTACAAGTTCCAGATGGAGTCTGGAGATGATGTGGAGTACTTATTGTTTACTGTTTACATCTTACTTTACACACTTCAGGCTGTTGCAGCTAGCTCAGGAGAGAGACTGTATGACACTAGGAGGTACAGCCTGAGACATGCACAATTAAAAAAAAAAAAAAATTGCCTTCTGCATTTTGTTTTGCTTTTCCCGCCATTGTACCGAACTGTGATGTCTGAACCGAGGTACGAACCGAACCGTGACTTCTGTGTACCGTTCCGCACCAAATAATATGTGATACCAAGTAACTAATAATTATATTTGAGATAAAAAAGATAAAAAAGCAATATCAATACAATATACACCTTCCCTATATTGTGTTGCCATGTAGTGCTTTAACAAATTCTTTAAACTGTACATAAATTGAGGAATAATAACTTTGACCTGCTTTTACACAGCATACATACTGCAGTGGTGTGTATTTGTGTATATATGTTAAAGAGGAAGAGTGTGTGAGCAAATACAGCAGGATACGTACCGGTGTGTGTGCGAATGTGTGCCAGGAAGGCCATGGAGTTGCTGCTCTTGCACACCTTGCCACAGTATTTACACACACTGCCCTGGTTCTCCTCGCGCTCGCGGTTGATCTGCTCCGTGTCCTCCACCACGTACTTGTTGACCTCCCTCAGAAGCTCCTCGTGTTTCTCCTTGATGTGAAGGAACAGGTCCTGCTCCAACTCAAAGCGGTCGGTGCATTTCACGCACTTGAAGCTGGCGCCCCCTTCGGGCAGCTCCTCCACGCTGTTCTGCTCGTTGCGGAGGTGGGCGGCGCTGGTCAGGTGCTGGTGCAGGTTGCTCTCGGTGTAGAAAGACTTGCCACACACCAAGCAGTGGAAATGCTTCTCCTTGGACGGATGCTTCATCGAGATGTGGACGTTGAGGCCGCTGATGCCGTCGGCCATGAAGCCACAGTCCTCGCAACGGATGCGAGAGCTGCTTCCTTTGGCTTCCTTTCTCCCCAATAATTCCTTGCGCGTGAGCTTCTTGATAAATGCGGAAGTGGGGGGCAGGAACCTGGAGGGCATCGACGTTCCTCCAGTCAGACATATCACAGCAGCCTCGCCCTCTAGAGCCAGACCTTCCTGCAGCTCATGCTCAGCAAGGTCCTTCGTGGATACAATGCAAGCATCAAAGGGAAGGGCTTTGGACATCTGTGTATCTGAATGACAGCTGTCACTTTTTGCATCTGTAATCATCTCATCCGCATTTAAGTGTTCTTCGTCTGCTTGTTTGGCCCCCTTCCTCCTGGTTTTCTTGCTGTGCGGGCTGATCCACTGCAGGCTGAAGTTCTGCTGGAGCCGGCTGGGGTTCACACAGCGCTGTACGTCCAATTGTCTCGCTGGTTGGGTCTGGTTCACCACTACTGGAAGATGTAACACTCTCTGCTTGTTTCTCAGCAGCACTGCCAGCCACACTGGCCACAGCATCAGCAGGCTCTGTGGCGACCGAGGGTGCAGCTGTATTCTGACTTTCCATCGCTTGGCTGTTATCAGAACAAGAGTCGGACTCTTCTGCGGAGCTACGGGGTTCACATTCAGGGTTAGAGTTTGCCCCCACCAGCTCTATGACCTCTTTCAGCTTCAATGGGCGTGCCAAAGCTTTTTGTCCCTCACTCGCCGTTCCTAGCGGTTCCAGGTATTTCTGGCTTTTCTGTTTGTGCTTTTCTGTGTTGGCATGGCGAGACATTTCCCTGCTTGTTACAGCGTAGTAGCTACAGGCTAGACACACATACTCGAAATCTTTGGTGTGCTTTCTCTTGACGTGAAGATGAAGCGAAGGGATTGATTGTGCTACAAAATTGCAATGGCTGCAAGCATTAACAGAGTCATATTTACTTTTTTTCTGGCTTGGGTCTGACTGAGTTTGCTCTTCTCCACTATGTTCTTTGGAGGCCGTGATGTCAGATTCGGGTTCTTTGTCGGTGGTCTGTGAGGCTGCGTTTGGTTCCTCGGCTTGTGCATTTGTGGGTTCCTGTGGCGATACACTTGTTTGATTGTCGACTTGGTTCTTATCTGCGCACTCTTGTGCACGCCGAACATGTTTCTTGGTGAAACAGTGGCGATCCATGTCTCCTTTGGTCACGCAGCTGTAGTTGCACAGAGTGCAGCTGTAGCCATACTCCTTGCTGTGTTTGCGGCGGACATGGACACTGAGGTTAGCAGCGTTGGACACTACCAGGCCACAGTATCCACAAGTGGTTGTGGACCCATGCTTTGTTCTTCCTCTTTTCTTTCTGGGAGATTCAAGCTCAGCGTCTTCCTCGTCAACCAACATAGCTTTGGCAGCCTCCACTGCCTCTTCAGTTTCCTGATCTCCTTTTGTCGAAGCAGTTACCCCTTCTCCACATGCCACCTGAGCCATATCATCTATGTTAGCACCATCTCCAGCACTGTCTCTACTTACTGTCTCAACGTAGACTTCAAATGAGGAAGACTCTGCGCTTTTCTCCCCTTTCTGCTGCTGCACGTGACAATCTGAGGACAGGTGAGTATCCATCCACTCAGATGTGGCCGAAAAGAAGTTACACAATTTGCAACGGTACCACTCCTGGTTCGGGTGTTTGATCCGAGCATGGCTCTCCAGCAACGCAGAGGTGCTAACCCTAAAATCACAGTTCGTACACTTGAGCTGGAACCTGCTGAGCCCACGTTTAGCTGCCACTCGAGTTGGAGTAGCCTTCAGAGTGCTGCCAGGATCCTCAGCTTCCTTTTTGTCATCCATGTTCTCACCAGCATCAACTAAAAAACATTTCAAAGAAACACTTTAAGTCTCTTTTCAACCACTTTAAACAACTCACTTAAAAGAATGTGTGCAATTCTAACTTTGAACATTACATGCAGATATAGTGAAATAAAACATAGCCTCTTTCTATATTTAAAATAAAATGAACACCTAATACCAATAAAAAAAAAATATATATATATATATATTTTCTTTTTTTTTTCTTTTTTTTTCTAAAGATAGGATTAACATGTAATGCTTGGGACTTCAAATCTATTGATATTTTAAATGGAATATTTCTTATTCAAATATTGACCAAACTATCTAACATCTTTAGAATAAACATGTACTCAGAGTGTGGCTGGATTTCAACCGACTGAACTGGAGAAAGGCATATACTCACACGTGTATGGGGTGTCTTTGGTGTGGTATCTCTGGACATGCACATCTAGAGGGGACTTGTCCCTAAACTCTTGTCCACAGTAGTTGCAGGAATATATCATTTTAGGTTTTGGGGTTCGCTTGCTTACTCTTCTTTCTTGGGTAGAGATCTCCTCCTGTGTTTCTGCCTGCCGTTTGTCTGAAACGGTTTCCTTTTTAGTTAAACTATTTGTGTTCATGGCGTCGTCATTGGCTGCTGATCTCAGCTCCTCAAGGTCAGACTCCTGGTTTTGTTCGACTTCAGCAGCACTTTCTGTCTTCATGTCTACTTCCTGTTGGATTTTAGCTGGATTCACGTCAGAGATATTTTCAGCTGGCTTTGCAGCTCTATTCTTTGAGTTTTTTCCGTGCTTTCTGGCATAGTGAATCTTCAGTGATCTTGGACATTTGGCTGAGAAGCCACAAATTGTGCAGAGGTTATCCCCATCGCCAGGTACAACTTCAACTTCAACTTCATTTACAGAGTCCGGCTGCAGCCTCTCAGCGAGTTCCTCATCTGCTTCATCAGGCTTGGCAGTCCGACTGGATGAGTCTCTCTCAGTGTCCTCCATTTCCAAATCATCTGGCTTCACCTTCCCACTGGTGTCATCTTCAGGCACTTTGTCCTCAGCAGCCTCCTTTCCTGATATCAATGTTGTATCCATATCATATACTGCTATATCTATATAACAGTGAAGTTGTTCACTATTATCAAAGCTGGATCAAACTCCTGGAAAGAAAGAACAGAAGTTGTGTTTGGCATTTTCAATTGTCTGAAACACAATTTAGTGATTGGAAGAACATTCTGGAAACAAGTAAAGGGCATTTGCCACAAACTGTGTAATTAAACAAAAGCTTCTGAAAAGTGATCAAACCTTCAACAACACTATATGCCTTAACACAAGTAAATGTCGCCATCTAGTGCTTCCAGGCCCAAATAGTTTGGTAAAAAACATGCCAGCATGAGAGTTGGCTGTTGCTGCTCATTTAAATCGGAAAAACAAGTCCACTTAAGTCACTGTCATTTAACGGAGCATACATATGGTATTGCTGGTTTGAGAATTATTACTAAATGCTTTTAGACATGATTGAGAAGAGCTAGAGGCATTGCCACAATTAGATCAGTAAAAGTATATGAAGTATAGCTTAACATTTAATTATGAACAACCATATTTCTGTTTTACTTTTACACAGTTGCAAGTCTTAACATGTATTTTTTGGGGGGGCAAAGTTTCAATGTAGGCTAATTTTACAGTAGCCAAGACAGCTCAATGCACTGCAACTTTTCTATTTGTTTGTAATTTTTGTATTTGGAGAATATTTCTTTTTGCCACATGTATACTCAAACTTTAATTTGCTTGTGTGTATATGTGTTTTACTTATTTGCAACGTTCTTAACCAACATAATACATTGTTTCTATAAAATATAGGAGACATCTTGACCACACAGCGCTATAAGCGAGTAGGGCTTCACAATTAATCGCAATTTTATCGAAATCGCAATATGGACTAGTGCAGTATCCTAATTGCAGGGGAGGCGCAATATTTGTTAAAGGCAAAATGTGTCTAACCATTCTGAATGAAGTATTGTGGGGCTGCAGAGATGTCCTAACCCTACAAATCCCATCCTACAGACTAAACAAGGAAAAACATATGTTTTTGGTACAGATCCTTGCAAAGATCGCACTACATGACTATAGTACATCTTTATTTGTGTTTCAATGAAAATGAGAATGACGATCCAAAAAACTGATCATTCCCTCCAATATCGTGAATCATATCGCAATATCAGTCAAAATAATCGCAATTTGACATTTTCCTCATATCGTGCAGCCCTATAAGCGACTACATCTTGAACAACAAATATGTTATGCCCATTTTCCACAATTCACGTGTAAATTGTAACAAACGCTCAACTTATCTACATTCATCCTTTGTTATTTATAATCTATAATAAATACTGTCCTTCACCTATAGATGTACGTGTGTGTAGTGGATCATGCCCATACACTGTTAAGAAAAGGCCATGCCTTGTTTGTGCTTACATGCCTCAGTCTATTGCAATATAATATAGGATCCTTAAAAGTTGATTTTCAGGGTTCAGTTAATGTCCAACTTTGAGAGCGGGCTTATTAAGCTCAATACCGCCATCCACTGTGTAGCCTACTTTTGGTAGAACATGACTACAGGATTAAAAGGAGGAAGCCAATATGAAGTTGTGTATTTGGCATTTGGTCTCTCACGTTAGGTAGCTAGATTTAACGCAGGAATGAGGAATGACTTATTGTGAATTATTAAGGGTCTTAATTCGTGTCGAACTTATGTTTCCAGGTTTATAATTGGAAAATGCTCACGTTCCCTCTACACAGCGGAGAACGGCTAGCGAGCAGAAGGCAATGGTGTCGGTTAGAACCGCATTCAGAGACGGACAACGAATAATGCCTGCCTCTGGTACCACTCCGTCGTCATTTAACAAGACTTGGAACACAACATAGCCAAGTTGTCGACTTGCTAACCTGCTTACTCTATCAAACGTTACAAAAATTGTCAGCGGTTTCACTAAATTTAAAGTAATATGAAGTTAGCCGAACATCTGTTTAGACTGCTCTTTGGAAACTCCAACGACGACGCAAACCGTCCAGTGTTGCAGGGTAAAACACTGGGTTAAAACTCTTTACAAGGCGTAAATGGCTCTCGCACCTGCATACAAATCAGGTGAAGTTGTTGTGGATACGGACTGCTGGCTATGGCTACCGCGGCTAACTTGCTAACTAGCGACATGTTTCTCAACCGTATTTTGAGATACACAGTACGTCCAATTAAATTACTACATCAGCTGTGTAGTCCAATCAAAGCACGACAAAGGCGGGTCTAGATCGTTCCATGGCTTGGAAAACGACGGCAGCACAGAGGCCCAAAAAGGAGGCTAACATCGACCGCTGAAACAGTGCTGTATTTTGCCCAAACAGTGCTAGAAAACACCCCAAAGAGTCGTCTATCGTTTCAGTAAGAGCAGCTCAAATAATGATTAGGCAATACAGTCAAACCTCAATAGAACGTACCTCTTGTTATACGACTATTTCCACTGTCCGCGCTTTTTGCTGCTAGACACAAATGGCGTACCGTAGCGTGAGCCATGCGTCACACGAGAAGACGGCCTTGCTCTCTTTTTTTTCTTCTTCTATCAGCTGATTTGTCACATGATGCATTCCAGTTCTGTAGGAAAAAGTAATGGCAGCATATTGAACATTCATTGAAATTGGTTATATTTCAAGACTCGTTGGAGAATGCCAAGACGGCACGGGTGGATATTTGAAAGCTTTTATTGCTGCTGCTCAGCATTGTAAGTCTTACGACCCACCCAGCACAAGGAAAGTAATGCGTTTAGGGCCATGTTTTACAGCAAAGTACACGACGAGCCAGGCGGAGCATCGTGCATAGATATGGGAAGTGACTTTGTACGTTTTAGTTTAAATGCAAACATAATTTGCGGCTCTTGAATTTGGATATTTCTATTTTTCTATACAATGGTATTGCTTTGGTTACTTAAAGAAGGCTATTAACCGGGGGACTGACATCAACGATTCATTAGTACCCAGTTTGAAGCTGAAGTGAAGTTTTCTTGCGGGGATTACCATCTACAAACTAAGGATTATAAGCATTTCCACATAGAACGGACATCTTAATGTGAATGTAGCACCTTTGGTTTTATTTCTGCAGTATTTGTAACACCAATGAGTGCGTAAATTGTGCTTTTGTTTAAATAAATAAAAATATGTAAGTAAAACTATTTTCTTCACAAGAGAACTCAACAGTTAGCCTACATATTTCTCAGAGAGCAAAACAAAGAAAACTTAATGTCTGCGTTCCTTTCTTTTACCTGTCTGAACGTCTTTAAAGTGTTATGGTAGGCCTATTATAAGAAATATTGTTTCATTATTGTATTTTATCTAAAGCAGGTTCATCATGTGCAGAGACAGTGCATATTTTTTCTCTCAAATGGTCACCCTGTGATGAATCACCACTTCTATTTGACATCCAGTGTTAGCTTTATGGAAAGACTGAAGATGGATTAATGCACGGGCATTAATTGATTAAGTAGTCTGACAGGTCAGGAGGTGATAAATGATACCTCCTGCAATGAATACACAGTTTACTTTGCAATCATTTTCTTTAATTCATCACAGTCAAAATTATATGACATGGATGGTTGGAAAACACATACCCCCCTCCTCCCCTGTCCCACATTTTTCATTAGGATTCATCATTCATTTTTCTCCATTAGTTGTCTATTAAAAGAGAGGAGGCTGGCTTTGGTGGACACTGCCTCAGTCTTTTCTCTTTGTCGTGCTTCTTGTAAAGTTTTGCCCTGAAATCAACAGACAGTCCCCCTTAAATTTTTTTTTTTTTTTTTTTTGTCATTTGTTTTCAATCAGTTAACTAGATTTCCAGATCCATGCAGATATAGAACGAGAGAGACATTAATGGTTCTAAATATATATTCCTGTCATTCATATTTTCTTTTCAGCCTAAACAATACTCTCATTCTTTTCCTGAAGCAGAGTACATATACAAATAGTTTCACATCTTCACTAAATGAAACATTTCACTTTGTTTTTACATTATAAAAGAGCTCACTTTCTTCAATAAAAGAGTTCAGAGCATTTAGCGTTTTTTAATATATGAATTTTTTTATATACATTAGACACCTATTACAGTAGTCTATATAAAATGAACTTCTATGCTCTTTGAAAGTAGCTACTAAGGCCAGACCAGTTAAGCCTACCATTTTTTGTACTGTTAATATCCACAGTCATTATAGCATATAGGCTAGTAGCCATCCTGTATTAGATGCTATATCAACCTTGGTATGTACATCAGATGTACAGACACAGCCACAACACTGTCTCCCAGCATTGCATTGTAAAATTAACAGAAAACATTTTATTGGATATGTAAAAGTCATTATCTCTACAACATCAGTTTTAATCATCTTGGAAATGAAGAATTATTGTCTGAAATATTAATAAATCTCAGCATCTCTTCAAAAAGATACTGAAGATACCAAGTTACAAAAACAATCTACAGTATGCATACATACACACAAGTGCATGTACATTTCCATATATTACTGTACCTATATATATATATATATATATATATATCTCACATACTTGTAACTATTTCCAAGTGATGGTCTAGAAAACCCTGTGCCTATGGTCCACCCACACAGGTGTTTTCAATTTGTTGCCTAATTAGTCCTCTTCTCAGGACTGTGCAGGCCCCGTTTGATTGGTCTTCGGTGTCATATTAGGCCTACTAAAAGCACAGGTGTAACTAACAACATTAACGATGGCGCCGCACTATTCATGCGTAAGCCGTGACAGTGAGCTATACCAGGACCCTGAAACGGAAGCTGCTAAATGAAAATCAGTCATTCATTTTGTATTATTCAAACCTGAGCTTACTGTGACAAGTCCAAATGTCTTCTGTTTAAATGGCCTATCGACCTGTCCCTGACTTTAGTTATATTGTACGTCTTAGGCTAGAATAAAATCACACCTTAATCATTCTTATTAAGCGGTTTGGTTACCTCAAGTAACTTTACACCTGTGTGTACAATTGACCATACCCTGAGCTATGGCATAGACCCAGAATACAACATTTTATTTCAATCAAACTTATAAACAAGCACATATGCAGTATACAGCAGAACATTATCACTACGAGTGGGAAACAGTATTGTGTTGTACCAATATAGTTGTAGAGCCTGCCATCCAAAAAGCACATCAACCATCCGGGAGATATTGTGGTAGGTCCCCACTCCCACACATGATTCCTCCAACTGGCTCCCACAGTCACTTCAAAGACGTGGATACCCTAAGTGGTTATTCAGTTGGAAGAAGCTTGTAGGCAACATTATTAAAACAGACTGGCCTTGTAGTCTCTCTCAACAGGAATGATGTTCTATCTTCAAATGTCCCCCATATTCCCCCACTTTACTTTAGACCTTTGTATGTGTATGCTTTAGCCTGCTGAGCCATGTATCAGTGTGTTCACTCTACCTGAGGCTGCCTATGGACCTTTTCCACAGCAGACATTTTTTTGACTTGTCATAGTAGGAAAAGCACAGCTGAAATTGATAACCTTAACGATGGCTCAATTCCAGCAACTGACGCAAGGGACTAAACACTGAGAGATCCGGCACGTAAAATACAACTAGTACTGCAGTTACCAACTGTAAAGTTACTTTGTGATGCGAATAAGTGCGGGATTGCGGTCAACAGAAAGTGTTCGCTCCCAGGCTCATCCCCTCTCTGGCAAAGCCCAAAAGCCAGGTGAACAGGTGAAGCAAACATATATTCTGTTATCACTTCCGCCCAAACCCCAGTGAACACGCCCACCACCTACAATATCAGTGCGTAATATAGAATAGAAATAGAATGGAATAGAATACACTTTATTGTCCCCGAGGGGAAATTTGTTTTAGGCATAGTGCTACAATCTGTTGCATCACAGCACAAACATGTAACAGAAATCAACATAAAATCTACATAAAAACATAACAGAACATAAGATCAACGAAACATCTTAGGACATAAAAGAAGGACACATATGACCTTACAGACAATACAACATCTTAAATAGTAACTGTAATAATTAAGTGCAAAAAGTGCTGGTGTATTTATTGCACTTTTGCTTTGTTGTGCTATGGTATTTAGATGAATATAATAATCAGAGCATAATATAAATGAGACCATAAACAAAAATACAGGAGAAACATGTGGCTCCTACACTATGTAACACTGAGGCCAGATTTATTAAGAAAATTGTTGTGCAAATGTGCTCTGTGGTTTTCATTGAGTTTGAGGCCGCCGTCTGTATGTATTCAGCGCCTGCTGCTGCTTTTACTACTGCAGCAGCTCATTACGCAGTGAGCTCCTGAACTGATCCTGGTACTGCCCTCCAGACGCACTCTTCGAGTGAACGAGAGCGTTTAAAGGTCAGAGGTGGGATTTCTTTGAGATCACTCGCTCAGAAAAATTAAATCATAACATGGCTATCTTGATTACAAAATATTTTTTGGTCTACTTCTTTGGTCAACTCCACCTGAGAAAAAAAAAAACCTACTATTAATCAAAATATTACTCCTAAAATTATGATGTTATAATCTATAGCATACATCTGATAAACACAGCACGTGTAAACTGCAAATCTGGCTCTGACTTCTTCAGCTGCTCAAGTTTCACTAGAACATAGACTAACTTCAAACCACCAGAGGGCGCAATCAGCACATTTATCACACTTCAGCCACAGCTTCACAATGTGTGTGTGTGTGTGTGTGTGTGTGTGTTCTTGTTAAACTATATTTGTGGGGTGCAAAAACCAGGAATACAGTATACTTGTGGGGTCCGGACAGCTTTGTGGGGCCAAAATGCTGGACCCCACAAGGTCAAAGGGCTGTTTGAGGGTTAAGACTTGGTTTTAGGATTAGGGTTAGAATTAGGTTATGGTTAGGGTTAAGGTTAGGCATTAAGGGGCTAGGGAATGCATTATGTCAATGACGGGTCCCCACAAAGATAGTGAAACGCACTGTGTGTGTGTGTGTGTGTGTGTGTGTGTGTGTGTGTGTGTGTGTGTGTGTGTGTGCGGTGCTATGGCAACCGCCCGAGACACATCTCACACAAAACGGTCTGCTAAAAGACTCTTGCCAAAAGTGATAATGCTGTAATAGTGTGTCAGGGAATAGAAGTAATGGAAGAAAGAGAAATTACAGCACAGTGATACCAAGTATGGAACTTTTTGTCTAAATTTACAGAACCAGCCAACATTAGACCTTAAATAGACTTTTTACAGAATGGTTCACAGGAACAACCTTCTAATCATTCTCCTATCAAAGAAATACCTGGTCTTTGTCATTAAGGGCGTACAATTTTACTTTCTGTTGCTGAACGTGTGGAAAATACAGAATAAGCTCTGTCAGTGCAACCTGCTTTCGACTGCTTTACCCATTAATAAACCACACACTGCTCTACACATTGCTTATTGGTTGTGATTTATGCATTTCTGAAGGGTCAATTCAATTGTTGCACTTGCTAACATCAAATGTACTTTTCTCCATATAGCAGCATTTTAGAGATTAAAAGGCATGGTGGTAACCATGACAACTGCAGTCACGCAGTAGCTAGTCTTGCATTGCCAGACCTTCCTCCACAGCGCTGTCGAGGAGGGTCTGGCTAGTCCAAACAGCATTCCTGCAAAAAACGTGCTCTGGTTTATTGGCATTTCTTTAAACCAATCACAATCCTCTTGGGCGGTGCTAAGCGCCGGACAGAGCCACTGTGCCGCTGCAAAATAGCCCCGGAAAGGAACTTGTTTTGGTGGAACGTGTACGTTCAAAAGTTGTTTTAGTCGTGCAACAGAAAACTCAGATTGGACAGATAGTCTAGCTAGCTGTCTGGATTTACCCTGCAGAGATCTGAGGAGCAGCTAACCATAGTCCTCAGAAATCCACCAAAGTTTAAAATTACAACACAAAGAAAGCGGAAGGTCACGGACATCCGGCCGAAAAGAGTGACATCCGATGGAATTTCCGGTGTCACCGGAGCAATCCCGGCAGTGGAAGGTCGTGGATATAGATTGCGCAGTAGCTATGGTGTTGCAACCATAGACATAAAATGAATTATATTTCTAAGGTTGCAAACCTGAAGTTTGGAGGTTATAGGTTTTAAAAAATAAGAATTGATGGCAAAGAAAATATTACCCTTAGCCCTTATGAGTCCTCCCAACAGTCAGCAGTGTGAGGATGCCCAGCTCCCCCTCCCCTTTCCAGAAAACTACTTTTTTTTTTTGCACTGTGATGTGTGTGTGTGTGTGTGTGTGTGTGTGTGTGTCTGTCTGTGTGAGCAGCTGTTTTACGACCATTAGGTCACAGCAGCCCCAAAATGCATCACCTCACTGTGTAAACATACAGCCATGTTTAAAAGGTGAGTCTCAGAATGGGGTGCAGTGATGTTTGGTTTTCAGGGTTTCAAGGACGCACACCATGGGACACTTTGGCTTTGATTTAGTCTAAGAAAAAAAACAGTGGCCCACATCCCTGTTGTCCCACAAAATGTAGGTATTCTGAAGAAAGTTTTGGGGAACACAGCTGATGCTTTTCCTCATGGTCCTCAACTCATTTAAATTAATTAAAAGGGAGTTTTCTTTGCTAACCTGTGTTCTATTTTAATAAAGTTTGTGTCTGTTGTGATCTACTCCTGTCCACCCTGTGCCTTTATCCCATCTGTAGTAAACCTGCATCCCAAATGGCTGGCATGTGCAGAAGCATTCTTTCAGACTAGCTTCACTAATCCCTGTCACTCAAGTTCTGACATTTCCCTCTACAGATCTGGGCCAGACCAGGGCTGATAACACAGATCAGGTTTCTGCTAGATCTAAATTAAGCTACCTTATGTTTGGATCCTTAGTTCAAGAAGTGTGTTGGATTAAAGTAAAATTAGACAGGGAGGATGATATGTTATTCAAAGACTACTGTGAGAACTCCCCGCACCCCCCACCCCCACCCCCACCTCCCCTCCACCACTACAATGGCCCCTTTCTGTCACAGCATGTTTTCAGAGCATAAACATGGAAGAAGTTGCATATTAAGGCGTCAGAAGGGTGTATCAAGGTCTTGCTTCATGTTCTGTGCTCACTGGGAGTGTCTGAGTCAAAACAGTCTGATGATAAATTCAAGGGGGGAGCTCCTTGGTTATCTGGCATCAAACACAACAAGCCACACAGCTGCGGGACACTTTTTCTCTAGGGTCTCTCTCTTTCACTCTCTTACACCCCAGACACTAACATCCCTCCCTTTCCAACCTATCCATCCTTTCCGAGGAGCATTACATCACACCGCCTTAGGCAGAGTCTGAGGTATCACCTGGGGAGTGCATTTGTGTGTGTGTGTGTGTGTGTGTGTGTGTGTGTGTGTGTGTGTGAGAGTGAAAGGGTAAGCAAGAGGGAAAGGTTTCAGATACATTTCTGTTTAAGATGAGACATTTAAACAGCTTTGGGTGGAGCCCAGTAGACTTAATCCTTCTTTCGCTCTTACTCTCTGAATTCAGCTCAATTCTCCAGCTACTTGCAAAGCCACAAAAAAATGTGTAGGGACGAATCACTTGCAGAATAAGATCAGTAAGAAAAGATAAGTCTTTCTTTCGTCTTTGGTATTTTGCTATGCGTGTGTCCTGCGAAGGTTTTGCCTTTTTTTCTTATGTTAAACTGTTATGGTTCGAGATATTTGTCTCAAAGTGGACAGATAGCTTCGCAACAAGACTACAGCACAAGACACAAGACAAAAACTAAAGAAAAGCTGTTCTAAGACAGGCTTTTTACATCATCTAACTAATGCTTGCTCACTGGATCATTGTGGCTCAAGGACCCAATAATTCTCACAGCATTACAGTAAACAGCATCCACATAACTATTACCATGACCAAGAGGTATTTCATTTCACGCCCATAATCATATACATTTACTGATTATTCTGTAGTGTATGAATACTATTACAGCAAAGGAAAAAGTGGAGGGTGTTTCACTGGATGCACTTAAATTATTGTGATTTTGCTGATAGTAACCTTAACGAAGGGTATGAGAAAAGAGGAGTTGATTGTTCTCACAGGAGTGGTTGCTGTAAAAAAAACAAAGCATAAAATGCAGAGAGCATAACTCAGCACATTATGACTGCAGCTGGTCATCTAAACATCCTCGAGGCTGAGGCCTATGAGAGTGGCTGTGTATAACATCAGTCAAACAGTCGTGATTTAAATCTCAGTGCCTTCCCATCGGCCCACCCAAAGAGACAGGAGAAATTAGACTGAGAGTGGTTTCTCTTAACATCTCATTATGTGCTTATTATAATCTTTTTCTCGCAGCTTTCACCTAACTCTTATTGTCTCTATCTTAGTCTCTCCCTTTGCTTTGTTTTTTTCAGATAGCCCTGCTTGTTTCTTTAATGGGTGCTGTCTGCGTCAGCAACCCCACTGTGCCAATGCAGTGGTCTCATTGAAATGAATGAGGGGGCTGTGTTTTTTTTCACACAGTGCTAAGTCAGTCTGAATACAGCCTCATTAATGTTAAAGTACAGCTAAAGCAGACATGAGTTTGGCAAATAGTTTTTAATGGTGTCCTGCAGTGGCAATCCTGGACGTGGAGCTGCCCGAGGCAAACTCTAATTAGGACCCCCCACCAGGGTTCCAATCATGTTTTGGGTGTAAAAAGTTGGCATGGAGATAAGTTAGCTGTAGCCTCATATAGCATTCCTGGATGGGAGAAAAACGTGCTCTGGTTTATTGGCATTTCTTTAAAACAATCACAATCGTCTTGGGTGGCGCTAAGCACTGGAGAAAAGCTACATAGTCCTCATAAATCGACCGGAGTTTAAGATGCCAACACAAAGGAAGTCCAAGGCAACGGATATCCGGCCTAAATGAGTGAAATCCGGTGGATTTTCCGGCGGCAACGGAGCAATCCCGGAAGTGGAATGTCAAGGATATAGACTAATGGATCTATCAACAGTTCACATCGCAGATATCGCCATGTTTGAAAAGTGCACAACCATGCCACTACCATGGGATGAAAAGAGACCCAAAACAGATGAGTATACAGTATGCTAGTGTTTGGAATCAGTGAGTACCACAATAGATCAACATGGAGTTCATAACTTTTATGTCCCACCATGACAAATGTTTTTTTTCTGGATAACAGACTGCAATTCTAAAACTTGACTGTTTTTCAGAACTCCTGTCTGAGATGTAACGTCTCTGCGTACAGCTTTGAATGTCGTAGCATTGAGGGGTGTGTGTGTGCACGTGTGTGTGTGTGAGGGTGATTATGGTGTCATGACGTCTGCTGGTGTTAGGGCTGAACCTGAGAAACCAGTTAGACACAGCAACCCCCACAACGGCCCTTCCCAAACACACTTGCCCACTTCCCCCATTTAAACACACATGCAAGAGGACTCACACTTCACAAGCACGATCTCTCACACACACACACACACACACACACACACGATTACCAACAAATGGCTCTTCATAGTGGGTAAGTGTGTTTAGGGGGACTGCAGTCCCTGACAGCTGATGTTTGGAGAGCTTTCTGTCAAGTAGCTGAAGGACTATGACTCAGTGTATATGTATTCATGCTTCAGATGTGTGTGTGTGTGTGCATGCGTTCTGTGTGAAGAGACCTTGAGACAATCCTTCCTCCCATCCTGACTCTTATCTTACTACACCTCAACTAAATGAGTGGAGCGATTGTTAGAGAATATGTATATCCTTGTGTGTCTCATTAAACCTTTAGAACATTGTGAACTGAACCCTGCTTCACGTTGCTTTGTTTTCCGAACTTGTCACTGCTTTCAGAATCTACTCACAGGGGTCAAGCCAGTAGTGGATTTGAACCAATAAACAATCCTGATCACATTGTTTCACAACAGTCACAGTAGATGAGAAAACTGATGCCACTCTCGTGTCTGTACAGTAAATATGAAGCTACCGACAGCAGCTGGTTAGCTTAGCACAAAGACTGGAAGAAGAGAGAAACAGCTAGCCTGGCTCTGTCAAAAGTGCTTTAGATTAGCTGGTAGGCAGATTTTGTTGCCTTTAGACACAGCCATGCTAGCTGTATCAAATCAATCAAGCTGGTTGCTCGCGATTAGTCTTGCATCGCCAGACCTTTCTCCACAGCGCTGTGGACGAAGGTCTGGCAACAGGAGCACACACACTCCTGAGGCACGTTCAATCTCAAAACGGTGTGCAACGTTTCGCTACGGCATCCTGGTTAAACGAGACGTTTCCTCGGAACAGTGCGAAACAGTGCGCAACAGGCTTTGAGTTATGGTCTCTATCGTTTGGTGGGTGAGTCTCTAGTTTATTGGCTGTGTCACAGGTGATACCCAATCAGCAGAGACCTGTCTGTAAACCTGTGGTAATTAAAAGGCAGAGCGCTTGCCCACACAACAGCGTTCAACTTCAACTTCAGTTTAAAAAAAACATTGTTACGTCCCTAATCTGTCTAGGGGTGGAGGATGCAAACAATTTAAAATAATAAACCCGGGAGGTCTGAAGAAAGGAAAGATAATTTATTACACAAAGTTAACACAAGACAATCTTCAAAAGGAAGACGATTACTGGCCCTTAGTCACTGGCTCGATTTAGCTTCTCACAGCAGCACTCCTCAGCTCACTCTGCTCAAACACGGCTGGCTTTCACTGCAGCTTCCCCACTCTTTCACTCTCTGGTTTCCACTGAAGCAACCACCCTCACGCTGCCTTGGCACAGCCATTTAACACCTTCCCTCATCAGCTGATCAGCTGCAGCTGCAGGAGTGACATCACCAGCACACACCTGAGGAGAATCATACACACACACACACACACACACACACACACACACACACACACACACACACACACACACACACACACACACACACACACACACACACACAGACAACACAGCAAAACAAAACACTGCACGTAACAAACATGTTGCTACGTTTTGCCGTGGCTGAACGTGGCCCTAGATAAGAGAAACACTGTCAGGGGTTGTTTGCATTTCTTTAAACCAATCACCATCCTCTGGACGCAGCGACGGTGGCTCTGCAAAATAACTTGTTTAGGTGGAACATTTGCAAACCCCGCTATAGTATAGAATATAATATAATAGTATAGTAGGCCTATAGTATAGTATAGAATAGTATAGTATAGTAGGCCTATAGTATAGTATAGTATAGAATAGTATAGTATAGTAGGCCTATAGTATAGTATAGAATAGAATAGTATAGTAGGCCTATAGTATAGTATAGAATAGTATAGTATAGTAGGCCTATAGTATAGTATAGTATAGAATAGTATAGTATAGTATAGAATAGAATAGTATAGTATAGTATGGTATAGTATAGTATAGTAAAGTAAGTGTAGCTGTGGTATTTTACAGGTACCTTTTCTGGTTTAGATAATCCTGCTGCCCCATTGCATCACTCTAAAAAACGTGCACCACGCCTCTTCTTGCATATTTAATAGGCAGTGAAAGTCATTCAGCATTTCTTATCAGCTTTTGATTTGTTAACATGTGTGGTCAATTGTGATATTGCATCATGGGAATCTGTTTAAAACTGTGTGCCCGTTTGAAGCAGTGACCTTTCTCCCACAAAGGCAGATTCCACGCCAAAATCTCTGGTCTATATTACAGGAGGGAGGAGAAAGAAGGAATGGATAGTTGGATGGGTGGTGCAGATTTTAATATCCACTCAAAGACCAGGCCAAACTACAAAATTAGAACAATGCTCCAGTGTGGCTTTGTGGTTACAGTGGTACATGTGGTAAATATATCAAATCAGAAATGAATATTAAAAAACGTTCAGTTTCAATTCCTACACTCTAACATTAACCTCTAATGTGGTATTTCTTATCTTCAGCAACCCAAATCTGAGTCAGAATAAGTTTTAGTAGAACTTAGAAGTGATAAAAAGCTGTGTCGAAATGATTGCTAGTATAAATATATTCAGGATGATCCACGTTATTTCCTTATTTACAGCAATAACATGACCTAGTCCTAATGAAGGACATCAGTATCCTGTATCAAAATGTCCAATGCCCGTGAAAACATACTGTACATGGAAAACAAATGACATTACATTGTCAAGATATGAGATAATGTACTAACTTTTAAGAAATATACAGGGATTTGTCACCCTTAGTGGAGATGACTGAGGTGTAGGCTTCATTTCAGCTCTGTCATTCCTCTGTCTTTCTCACTCAGACACACACACACACACACACACACACACACACACACACACACACACACACACACACACACACACACACACACTAGTGTTGTGCTGTGTTGTTTGTATCAACTGTGGTTTACTGAGTGTTTAGTCTAGAATAACACCAAAGCGGGTCAACAGTCAGAAAGCTTAAGTGTGTCAGAGCCTCAAGGGCCTGCTTTGCACCAGGACAGCTACACCGAGAACTTTCATGTAATATGTAAGACTTACCGTTGTTAAATCTTACCCAGAAAGAAAGAGACAGAATTTGGAGCCAATCCATTTTGAAAAAGTGTCATTACGCAATTTGTAGTTCCCCACATGCATTGAACAGGAAATGTTTCTGACTGAATACAGGATGAAAAAGAAAAAGAAGACTGCATGATATTCAGAGGTCTGTTCCTTTTGATCACAATTTCAAACCACTGGTAATGATCAATAGAAGAAAAAAAAGAAACAAATACTGGACCTCGCTGTTAAATATCCAGATAAGAATGACACCTTCCGGAGTCCGGTAGGGTGAGAGAGAGCAGGGGTGATTTTCCCAAACAGATTTAGTGCCTTGATCTCTTTCAGTCTATTGTTCAGTGGATGGAGGACTGAGGGTTTATAATGTTACTGAGCTTTTTGGGAAAGTCGCCTGCTGCTGCACTCATGCTTGGGAAGGAAGGGAACTTACATATGTGTAAAAAAACAAAAAAAACAAGAGAAAACTACAATGGACCCTGCACTGTATTTATATATATCCGTGATTCAACTGAAATAGCAAAATTAAAGATTCTTTTATTATTTCTAAAATCTAGATGTTAGCCGGGAAAGAACCCGTATTATTGTTCTCTGTCTGGTGCTTCCTAGCTCTTAAAAGGATATCAACATTTACAACAACAATACATCAAAGATATATGGGAATAAGAGGCTTAACTGAGAAAGGTAGAGAATGACAGTACAGAGAAGGAGAGAAATGCCTGTCTCTCTATGCCCCCTCTCATGTCTCTATATCCATTCCCTTGGCATTTTTCATCTGTGTCCTCACTTTATTCGGCTAAAATTGTCCGGTCACAGCTATATTTAGTGTTAAATTACACACAAACAGTACATCAGAGCCTGTTTCAAGACAGTTAGGATGGATAAATACCTTGCAGGGCATGACATTGCAGGCCATTTTTGTTGCTGTGACTTATGTGCCTGACAGCACTCAGTGACTGAGGATGAAATTTTGCTCAGAGGTTAAGGTCTATGTGCTACATGGGAGTGTTTTGTTAGAGACAGTGGGGGGGGGGCTTCAGTACTCATTTTTCAGCTTCTGTACTCATTAGTACGCATTATTCTAATCCACCTTTCCCTAATAACGTAAATTTCATGTGCATCTCCTTTCCTCTCTTTCTTTATCTCCCCATCCCTCCTCCTTCCCCGATCATCATCATCATCATCATCATCATCAGCATGTGTTTTCTGACGTAATATTGTGAGCATGTCTTTGTTCTCAGTCTGACTTTCGTTGTAGATATTGGATTTAAATCACTGTGTAAAAGGAAATGATTAAAAGATCACACCACACAAAAGTCAGAGAGGAATTACTGTGAGAGCTCATAGATGAGCTCAGACGTAATGACGTTTCAAATGAGATAGATTAAAAAGCTGTTTGCTTTGTGCTCAATGGTTTAATTCCCATCAGTGTGTCACTGTGATCTAGGGTATTTAGGTCTCTCTTGCTCATCTGTGTTCAAGTCATTTTAAGGAGGGAGGGGTGGATGGCCAGTCAATCAGTCTGTTTCATTTTAAAAACCTTTCTGAAAGAACTTTGCATCTCCATAAATGTAAACTTTTTAGGAACTTTTGTACGTGTCTAAGGTCAATTCAAATAAAATACAGGCACTAAAACGTTGCATAGTCTTGCAAGACAATGATGAAATCTGTTCCTGCCCTTGTGTTGTTATAGAGAACACATTGTCCTGAAAGCAGAACACTGTAAGTAGTGTTCAAGGCGGTAACCTCTCATCCATTTGGCCCCACAAAACTCTCAGTTTCCGTGCTGTGGCAGAGATTCGAGCCCTATACTGAAATCATTATATGCTCTTTTTAAGACGTTTTGACAGGAAAGGAAGACAGAAATATTGGATTAGATAGAGATGAATTGCCTAATCTGGACTGAAAACACAATACGAGCATTATAAAGTTAATAAGCCTTTGTTTTCTAAGCATTTGAACAGTCTTGGATGTCTGATGTGTTTTTCCACCGAGCATCATTTCTCCATCAGAATCTTTTTAAATAAAGAGTAAGAAAAGAGCCCCATGAGCTACACTCATATCACACTATATGCACTTTTTGGCATTAAGGCAATATATGATAGGCCTACTGTCATTTTTCAATTTCATTTTTAGCCAGTGTCACTAAATGCCCACAAGTCCCGGATTAAATGGATAAAAAAATTAAATACACGAGATTCCTTTTCTTCAGATAGAGCGGGGATAGCACAAACAGCTGCATCGACTTCCCCTGACTTCCTACTCATGCATTTTTGCACTAATGCAGACAGAATATTCCAGACAGAGTAGCCAGGGAAGCAGACTACATGAGAGCAGCAGGTCCTCTGTGGAGCTATCAGTGTGAGCGGACACACAGATCTTCACTGACAGTCTCTGTCCCACTGGTTTTGGTGCACCGAGATCCACTTTCAAACCCTGAAATGAGTCCATATAGAGCCTGAACGGAGTCTTTCATTCAATGGAAGTTTGGGTGGTCACTTGGGAACTGTAGAAAACGTTGTCAAAATGACAAATAAATACACTACTGTAAAGGTCATTTGGATGATTTATTCTCTGCATCAGGACATGGTCTTTACAAGTAGTCAGTCAAATAAGTATTATTAATAAGAGTTTTTTCTCTTTCTTTCTTTATTTAACAATACCTGCCATTTCTTAAAAGTGTCTTCTCATAGGCATTCTCTGAGGATTTACTATTGACCTTGTCTTTGGAAACATGTATGAAGGCATTTTCCTGTCTGCGTGCTTGGCCCCTACTCAATGGTGTCCCAATAATGTGTATACAGAATACTTAATGGACTTTATCTGTGAAAACAATGAGGAGAGGTGCATGGGCTCCAGCTGTGTGGTTTCCAGCATAGTAAAGTCCTACTGAAAATGTCTATTATGTAATAAACGGTCACAGGATATTATTAATGTGGTTTCTGCCTCATGGCTACATATCCACGTCCATTAAAAGACGTTCATTTCTTGGTCATTGTATTTTAGAGTGCAGACTTTGTGAGACATAACTTTAAAACTATAGGATCTTAAGCCTAGATTTGATTAAATAAGTAAAATCAGATCCAGTAGGTGCTGTGGCTCATTTCTTTACAGTGCATACTCTATTTCATGACATAAATGGCACAGGTTAAAATAATGTACAGCGTGCTTACTTAAAAGATCCCATTCGTTCCCCAATCCTTGTCATTGTCATCTGATGAAGGAGAAATGTAATGTAAAGGGAATATTTTAACAGGCCAGACTTGTGGCTCGAACTCAGTGACTTGGAGAAACATGCCATGGTGTTTTATGATAGATGTAAACGCTCAGCGGGATCATATGTGTGTGTGTGTGTGTGTGTGTGTGTGTGTGTGTGAGAGACAAGATCATTTCAGTAGCCTTGTAGAGAGCACAGGGCAATGCTGACTGTAATACACACTGCTCCCTCTTCATTTCTTTCTTTCTTTCTTTCTTTCTTTCTTTCTTTCTTTCTTTCCTTCTTTCTTTCTTTCTTTCCTTCTTTCTTTTGTTCTTTCTGATTTGGATTATTTCACTCTGTTTACGGCTTTTTTCATTTATCACACGCAGGCTTTTCCCCATTCTGTGTATCAGTGTGTGTGTGTGTGTGTGTGTGTGTGTGTGTGTGTGGGTGGGTGTGTTACAATTTATACTCTCCTGTTTGTGTGAGTAGAAGAGAGAAGAAAACGTACTGTCCTACAGGGAGGGGTGGGTTTGATACAGACCTTTTCTGATGTCACACACATGCTGGTGGAGTTACAGCTGACAAGCATTTGACGCTTTTAAGAAATGCCGAAATGCATGCAGCACACACACACACACACACACACACACACACACGCACGCACACACACACACACACACACACACACGCACGCACGCACACACACACACACACACACACACACACACACACACACAGACACAGTTTTACGTACACTTTCAGTCCTTCAGGAACCAGGGGACTTCCCCCTTGTTCATGAAACATCTGGAACACAGAATCCCTGATCTCCCTGGCAACGCTAAATCAACAGCCAGACTGCCTGCCTGCTCTAAGTGTGTGTGTGTGTGTGTGTGTGTGTGTGTGTGCATGTGTTATATTTGTGTGTGAGAGAGAGGGAGGGAGAGAGAGAGAGAGAGAGAGTAGGGAAAAGACATTGCATCTTTGTTAACCTGTGTATGTGTGCTAGTCATGTGTGGCCTGGTTGTATGTGTATCTGTATTCAGTTTAACCAACAAAGATACAAAATCCTGCACATATTGCCAGGATACGATTTGAAATGATTGACAAAACCCATATTCAATTTACAGCCTCAGACACTTTTTTGCTCTTCAAACAGGAAACTCCATATTCAGGTGGCCATGAGTGAACAGTAGTAATAGTGATACATTCTTACATGACTTTTTCCAATCAGTTTTTGGGGTTTCAGTGTTGAAACCAAGGGACCCAAATATAAGTAACGTTGTTGTGCTTGCAGTCAAATGATTTCCAAATGCCCTTTTAAGGAAAAACACGAGTTTCCAACGAGTCTCCTGTGTGCAGTGGCAGGCCAAATGAGGCATGTCTAACCTTGGGAACATGGTAGCACAGAGTCTGAGGTTGTTTCCCTGTAGTCTGACCCCAGCCATCCCCTCTTAACTGCCTGTGAGGGAAACGGTTTTATATCATCTTCCTTGTCTTTACTCCCCTCAGAGTGAAAGTTATTTCATTCAGTTATTTTTTCCGCCTCTCTTTATTTACACATACTGTTATAGACATTTCAACAGTACATAAGCCAGATTCCAATCCAATGTGTTGTGAACCAAAAGGAAGTCATGAAAGCCTTGTTTTTTTTTTATCTTGAATATTTATTAGATTCATCATTAACTGAAGTGTGTTTGACCTCAATTCCTTTATCATCCACAGCCTTGTGTCTCTGACTTATTTCCTTCCATCCGTTCCAAAAGGGAGTCAAAATGACATGGGTCTCACCGCAGAAACATCTGAGAGCCGGGATCAATGTGACGCATTCAGTTCAAACCATTTACCACAATTGAAAGCGCTTTTAAATCTCACCGACACAATCTTGCTATTTGAGTCACTGTTCCGTCTGACCTCATCTCAAGGTTTTTACAGTTTTTTTCAACTGCTTACACACAAAATCTTTTCATGTCACACGATTTTTGAAACCTCTCACTCAAAGTGCAAAATTACACAGCAAATCTCCAAAACCATAAGCTATTTCTCAGCCTTTCACTCAGTTTTCAATTGCATAAAACACTTTTTTCAAAACACTACACACAATTCTCTACCTAAAACACAAAAATCTAACAGGAAGTGACTTGCTTTCCTTTTCTAAACACAACCAATCAAAATGCTACACTTATTTACCAGGGCTCACACACACTCCTCACATGTGCAAACACATTATGTCATAACTGAACACTAACCAATCACTGCTTTAGTATAGGCCTATATAGAGGTCAAAGGTCAGATTACCTGTTTTGAACAATGGATGCCAACAATAGACAGAGAGCAAGGGGAGTAGGAGGGACAGACAGGAGACAAAAAGGAGGCGGAGGAGGAGGGAAGAAGAGAAAGTAGAGCCATCTCTGATGAGATCAGGGCCACACTTATTCATCATGTGATCAACCACGGATTGACCATGAGAAAAGCCCATCTTGAGTAGCTTTACAATGGCGTCCATATTGCATGCAACTATCTAATGACTATTTCAGCATTACAAATCAATCAGACTTTGTTTGTGCATACAATTCCCCCCCACCCACCCCACACAAGCACGCACAAACACACACAACACACACATACACACACACACACACACACACACACACACACACACACACACACAACACACACACACACACACACACACACACACACACACACACACACACACACACACACACACACACACACACACACACACATATTCTTTATTCTTCAAATGATACCTTTGTTTTACATATGTTTGTAGTTTTGGTTTCTTGTTTCATGCTACTGTATACAACACTGTGCTACTCTTACAAACGTGATGTTTTGTCCAATAAATATTTTCTGTTTTACTGTAACATTGCATTGTTGTTTACACTGCACTTTTCAACCCCTCTCAGCAAATTACTGTCACTCTAGAACATTGTAAATGTAGATATAGGCCTATGAAAGACAAAAGAGCTTAAATTTAGAACAGTGTGTACATGGTATATCCAAAAATTTACTATTATGAAAATGTTTGCCATTTGATGCAAAATGTTTATGGTATTTTGCAGTATATGTATATGCAGTGTTTCATTTTGAAGGAGATGTGAGGCATTTTGCATTTTGTGTGTGCAGTTTTGGGAATTGTGTGTAGAGTTTTGAAAAAAGGAAACATAGTTTTGAAAATATGTGCAAGCAGTTGGAAAAAAATGTATTTCTCTGAGAATTAAAACCAATCTGAGTCTTTACGCTTAGAACAAACAAAGAGTACAATATTGTGTGAGAGGGTGTGCATGTCAGCGTTTTAATGAGTGCGTTTGATGTACTGTATTTTGTCTGTGTTGACTTTTAACTCTCTTAGATATACAGTAAAAGTTAGTATTTAAGCATTACTTATACTGGAGACAGAGCCATTATCTTCCATCTTTCCACACGTGATGACTAAAAATCTGTTGACACAGCCAAGCTTTTCAAATCTTATGACACGATGCAATCATTTCCTTATGATTATATAGTTCAGCCTAGACTAGTTTTATGTGTTTAGAAACAAATGGTCAAATTATGCATAACTGCGCCAACTAAGAATAATTCCTCCGTGATCATTCTACCAGCTTTACGTGAGTGATGACAATGCGTTCTGCCCTGAGTACCAAGTGTCTTTTTCTTCAAAAAGAAAATGAATATCATATAACAGAGATGGGGACTCGAGTCTGAGACTCGGACTCGAGTCGCACTTAAGTCGTACAAACAGCTGACTTCAGACTTGACTCAACCCAAAAGACTTCAGACTCGAGCTTTGAGACTCGTCAGCAACATGTTTTCATGCAATTCTTGCTTTTTAAATCTAAATTTCTTCTTGTATTTCTATTTCCTTTTACTGGCGCAAATACGTTGGGGAAACGTATGACGAGCCTCATGTCCCCTGCCCTTTGCCATAATGTGCAACGTAACGCATGTGCTATGCCTTATGTGCGCGCACTCACATAAAAAAATACATTGACGATGGCGACACCAAATCCTCCTGGAGTTGTGCCTTTTCTCATTAGTTTTGCTTTCAATAACTTCGTAAACAGTGGCAGTAAGCGAACAGCTACATGCAAGGCGTGTGGCATCAAGATAAATGATGCCGGATCAACGACGTTGAACTCCATCAGGCATCTCAAAACACACCCAAATACGTCAGTCAGACAGTCACTCACACGCTAATGTGAAAGAGGGTTAGGGGTTAGCATTTAGCATATATCGTCACAGGTAACAAGCTAACCATCGCAAAGTGTTGTGCTAACGCTGGGAACAGGCACATTGTATCTTTATAGTTAGTAGTTGCTCAGTGAGGCTCAGACATCCATGGTGCACAGGAGGCGGGACGCACGGATCCATCTCCCCAGGAACAAACGCTGTGTCGGGTGGGCAAACTCATGTGATGCGTAATTGATCCCGTGGATGATTTGTAGGCTATTAAGTGAACAAGGTGTACCCGGTCCACCAACACTGGTCCGTTTTGACTGTCTTAATTCTGCACATATTTCTGTTACTGTAGCCCTATTTACTATTTCATTATTTCATTCATGCCTGGCGTAGCGGATCCGTGCGCACTGTCACCTGCCGTGGAGACGCTGGCCTCAATAACCTCTCCTCCTCTGAGTCGGAGCTCCCTTGCGTTGGCCTACTAACACTTAGAAAATAAATGGCATTACCTCAGTGAGTTCAAACTGCTTATTCTACTTTGTTTAAGAATGCCTGATTCTGATTGACTGGGAGGAGGGCAATAACCCGGCAGGTTGCCTGCTGACTGAGCACAGCGTCATCAAATAGTAGATCAATACGCCGCTTCTATTTTTTTTCTGTCACAGAAATTTCAAACATGAGGGCCATTGTAAAAATAACCTTGTTTAAAAAAGTTTCTAAAATGTGTTGGAAATCTATCGGAGGGTATTAAACTAACGTTAGTGATAAGATGCAGCCTTGTGTGGTTGCTTTAGAAACTAATTAACGTTAGCTGGTTGAGCTAACGTTATTCGCCGTAGTTCTAAACATTACAGTGTTTTAAAAATGGACAAATTCATTGTCAATTTTAATATATTTGGAGGAGGGAAGACATTTGAGGACTGGTTAAAGAGCGACGAGGACAACGGAATGACAAAAGAAAAAGACAAGGCCCAGGGTCCCTGTTTCCGAGATCTGACAGATGAGGAGCTGCGTACAATTGAAGACGGGGCCCTTGAATCAAACACAAAAAAGGCAACTGCCTTTGCTATCAAGGTTTTCATCAAGTGGAAGAGCCACCAGAAGGATAGACTGACAGTGACAAATGACCCGGACTGTGGTTGCTATAGAAACTAATTAGCTACAGCTGAGCTAACATTATCCACCGTAGTTCTAAAGGGGACTACTTTTTGAGGGAGATGAACTCAAACAGAGTATACATTTAATAAGCATGCAATACGAATAAAAAAAAGCATAATTATTAAAGTATTTGAATTGTTTTATTATGTTGGCAAGCAAGAAGTAGAATAAACGGGATAATCACCTCAAGGCAGGGCAATAAACTGTTATGCTACTGATATGCCCGGCTTGTGGAAGGTTACCATTCATATCTTCGGCATATCAAACTGTTTATTGCCCTGCCTTGAGGTGATTATCTCTTACTTATTGTGCGTAATTTGGACTGACACTGAGATGTATGTTGTTCTGTAACTGGTGTGGCGCTGCCACTATTCTCTTGATTTCCACTTCGACATTAGACATTTTTTTGAGTGAAAGAGACGTTACATTTAGCATACATCACCACAGGTAACAAGCTAACCATCGCAAAGTGTTGTGCTAATGCTGGGAACAGGCACATTGTATCTTTATAGTTGTATCCATATGATGTGACAGACGTAGGTTAATATTTCACCAGGTCTGAGGGCTAGAGGGATGTGTTAAATAGACTGCATTAAGTTATCCTACAACTGATTGTGATACTGTACTGTATGGATGGTAGCTACAGGACATGCTTTGAATTCATAAGATTTAACAATACAGTGTTAAGGACAGATCAGATGGCCAGAGACTTGAGACTTGACTTGGACTCGTGGCTAAAGACTTGAGACTTGACTTGAACTTGCCCCTCAAAGACTTGAGACTTGACTTGGACTCGAGCTCAAAGATTTGAGACTCGACTTGGACTTCCAAAAAATGATTTGTGAACATCTCTGTCATATAATAATAACATGGCTAAATAGGAAACCTGAAGTTACCTATTACCTTCTCCTGAGTGGTGTGAAGAGAGATTATAATTGAAAGACACAAATAACACCAGTACTCATTCCTTGATTTATTCCTAATGGGTATAGTATAGTAGTATAGTATAAGTTGTGTGTGTGTGTGTGTGTGTGTGTGTGTGTGTGTGTGTGTGTGTGTGTGTGTGTGTGTGTGTGTGTGACAAAGACATTTTGGGAGATCATGAATAGATTCTGTTGTGGCATGGTTACAGCAGTTACAGCATGTCCTCTCAAAACCAGGGGCCAAATCACCACATCAATCTGACAAAGTTGTTCTTGGCAGACAATCGCAATTTAACAGCCACTCATCATCATGGGCCACACACTTGCCAATGTCTTTTCACACACACACACACACACACACACACACACACACACACACACACACACACACACACACACACACACACACACACACACACACAGAAATAAAGACTGTCCAAATAAGTAATTTACATGCATCTCATTTGTTTAATCCGTACATAAGCCAAAGTATAAAAACAACTATTTGTTTTTTTAGAGGGGATAATTGTACCAGACTATTTCTTGGCTTGGATCTGTTATTTCCAGTCTCCACTGGTTGCCTTGCAATTGGTCATGGCCAAAAAATAAGCCTTCATAAAAACGGAAAATTGCCATTTTTACACTTCTTTTTTGTGTTAATTAAGAAGCTTCGGAGGTAACCTGACTCCGCCAGATGGATTGCTTCGCATTTGCTCAGCATATCCATCTTTCCATTGGAGAACTTTTGGGAGGGGGCGAAAGTACTGGTTAGCTGATTGGATAAACCATCTGTCTATCACCACCTATGTTGGTGATAGACGGGCCAAATCAACCAATCAGATCAACGAAGCTAGTTAAGTTAGTGTAGCTAGCGTTAGTTTGGCTTCAAGGCCCTTGTGGTTCTTCTAATGCCATCGTTTAACATACAATTAATAGGTAACGTAGCTAACGTTAACGTTTTTAAACTTACCATTTGTATGTGGCATGAACCTCATCAACGACAATCCCCACCAAGTTTTCACGGTACACTTCTGAAGAAGAGCAAAAACATCTTTTCCTCCGAGAAAAGCCTCCAGTGCCGTTTTTTGCTCTTCTTTCAATGAAAGAATACTTTCTAATTCGGATAAAAACCTGCGCGATAGCCACAATCATCTCATCCGTGGAAGCCACTATGTTGTTCAGACTGAACAGTCGCTTTTCGTTGCGTCACACCTAAACCCGCCTCAAAACCAACGCTGATTGGTCGATCGTTTGGCGAACGGCTCCAAATTTTCTCTATCTCAAGATGCCAGACAGATCTACGAGTGGAAAACGAGCTCGCGAGATCAGGACGGTCTCACGAGGCTACTTCGGAGGTGCTGTTGGGCAGATTTTTTTTTACCATTGGATAGAGCTAGGCTAGCTGTTTCCCCCTGTTTCCACTCTTACAGTAAGATAAGCTATGTTAGCCAGGTGCTGGCTGTAGCTTCGTATTTAACATAAGCTAAGTTTCCATCCACTTGTCAACTGAATTAACTGAAGTTCGGTAAAACAAATTCATGCGAATAAAGCTGGTGAAAGTGTGTTTCCATCCAACAGCTTTAAAGCGGATAAAACCCTGTGTGTAATGACGTCACATGCTGTTTTGCGGTCAAATTGGTATATCGAATTGATTTGAGACATTTTAAGGTGTTTCCATTCATTTTCGCACTGAATTGCACAACATTCAAGCAAACATTTGCGAATAAAGTTTTGCTAGACAAAATGGATCGCGCCATCTACCAACAAATGATCAATATTGCAGAAGTTGTAATCGTGCGTATGTGCCAGCTGATAGCGACATATCAAGCTATAATAAGAAAACAATGACGCTATCAACACATTGCTATGATGATGCAAATGCAGATGCACGTAAATGCTCGATGACAACGGAGGCGGCCTGTGGTGTGGGAACGACATTAAATTCAAAAAGTCTCTCGTCTCCTCGTTCGTCCACTTACATTTGTCTTTGTTGACACCCGCCATGTGTGCAAACAGAGCGGAAATACTGGGCGGAAATGAACTAAAACTTCTTCTTCTTCGTTTTTGTGGTGGAGTTTATAGCTACCATAAAATGACCTAAAACTTAATCGCAATTCATTATTTATTTGGCAAATAACGTTTCCATCAGCGTTTATCGCATAAGCCGTATATCGATCAAGATAAAATCTGATGAGACCGAACGTATTTCCTTTGAGTCGATATTCATGAAATTCAATCAAATTTTACTGTTTCCATAAGGCATTTTTCATTCGATATCACTTAATAAAAACGTGTGGCTGGAAACATAGCTATAGAGACATCTTCTCATCAACTCTCAGCAAGAACGTGAGTAAGCATAAATCCCAAAATGTCAAACTTTTCCTTGAAATGTGATCATTTGACAACTTTATAAATAAGCACCTGCTTAATTTTGTGGAAATATATATGTATTAAGTAGTTTTGTTGTCTAAACCAGGGATCTTCAACAAGGGGTCCTCAGAGTCAATGCAGGGGGGCCTCCAAATATTATTTTTTTTCGAAAATTAAAAAAATCTTGAACGTGAATCCAACATATTATTAGCAAATACAAATCCACACTGCTTACTGGCCTATGGGTAAGGTAGTCAATGAGATACCCATCCACAGATACAGTTAATCCTAAGGATTCACTGTGCCACATGTATGTGTATCATTAACATGATTTATAAAATAATGCCAACAATTAGGCTATTTTACTGTAATAGCTTAGTACTCTATGCAAAAAAAAAGGTATGTATAGAGGCTTTAGGCCACCCTACACGTTATTGTAGGCCCAGTTTAATATGCAATTTTGTTTTAGACAATATTTGTAGTAGGGGGTCCCTGCTCTGTCTCTCTTTCAGTTAAGGGGTCCTTGACTTAAAAAATGTTGAAGACCTCTGGTCTAAACCTAACCAAGTTTGTTTCAGAACGTTAACCATGTTTAAAACACAAACCGTTTTATACTGTTTGCCAGTCGCTGGAAAATATGTTTTCCTTGAAACGTAATTGAGAATGCTGTTTCTTTGTACCTTAAGAGAAAAAGTCTGAAGCTCGCTGATCTACGACACGTGTTACATCGTCTGAACAAACACCACAATCCAGGCAAGTCATTTTGGCCTTTTGCTGTGGGTACATATTGCAACCCTAAGTCACATGCTCATGTTACAATCAAATCAAGTCGCGTCCTTCGAACCCCCCCTGCTTTGAAGACCTCAACTGCAGCTGTAACTGGTGAATGGACAGCTTCCGTTTGGAGAGAAATACATTACTCTTTTAAATGATCCTTGTGATTTCTATTTGAGTGACTATTAGAACCACCTGTCGGCTCTAGCAGAAAAATGACCTTATTCATTTGTGGGATGACCTCAAGAGAAAGGGCTGGAAAGAGGGCAGAGGGCTCAGAGGAGAGTGGTTTGTGTTCACACAGGAACCTGGGGAGAGAAATAAATGTATCATAGTGGGTTCGTTACCCTCAATTAAGAGGTCCATTTGTGAATCTAACCTCCACATATTCATACATATGTGCATGCATGTACTGTACATCACGTCAAATAGCGTTGTAAAACCTTCACCCAAAAGCAGAAAGTTTCAATTCCCTTTTCAGTTCTAAAGTAGTAAATTCTTAGCATCTGGTTCAGATGGCCTTCTGACACATCCACCTGGGTTTGGAATGCCATAGAAATTGAGAAGATGTAATAATAGCAAATTCATGATCCTAATCATGAGACTGCATTACTGTAAATTAAGTGGAATTAGTTTATACATTCTTTCCTCATGTCCCGGGAAGCAGTTATAGTAATAGGTATGTACAAGTAGTTATAATTAGGGCTGTCAATCGATTAAAAAATGCAATCGAATTAATTACATACTCTGTGATTAATTAATCTAATTTAATCGCATACATAATTTTTGCCGGGTGCCTTAACGATGCCTGAACCGATACTCTTTAAGAAAGTAAAAAAAAAAGAAAAGAAAAAAAAGGGTACTAAACAACAGTCGGCGACATTGAATAACGGCTTGTTTATTTCTAGGCCATATGGTCACAATTAAATGATTTAATAATAATGTAATAACTATAACAATAGCTTATTTCACTAGTAAATTGCTGTTCAACGACAAAAACAACCACCAGATGGGGGGCATTTAACAATAACTTTAAATGCAACACGAAGCTGTAGGTTACCAGTTTCATTGTAGGCACTGTCTGTGTTGTTTTTTTTTCTGTTGCAGACTGTTACATCCCGGTGTCGTAATCATAGACAGTATATAAGAATGGACCAACAGATCCCGTTGCTTCTGGACCAGTGAAGGCCATTAGAAGCACTTTCCGGTGAGCGCCTAGCGTTACTGCGCAGCCTCCAACTGAGAGAGACAACGTAAATGTGACGTGAGCAACCTGTCTGAAAGTTGTAAGTCTTCTGGTAGCTGTGCCAAGAGAAATCTCAATCATTCCGAATATTGCAGAGATGCGTAGGTATATGTAAGGAGATAACATGGACACAGGCTAATTATTGCTAACGAAATTGCTAGTTAACATTAGTAATTAAACTTAAACAGCTAATGTAATTCGAAACTGCCTGCGAGCTTCTCCTGTACTATACGGTAATTACTGTACTATGCGACTGTAAGTCCCGTGGTTATGACACAATCATTAGCCTATTTTTACAAAAACGTCTGCTGCGGAGCCATTTCGTGAGATACAAGGTAATGGAGCCTTTTATACATTGTCGTGTTTCTTTAGAAATAAACAATGGACAAATAAAGTCTTTAAACGCTTCAGATGTGAAGTTATTCACTATCAAAGTGACGTCAAAATGAATGGCAGTCAATGGAATCCTCTACAGTGAAATACAGTCACACTTTACACCGTTTAGCGTTAGCTGTCAGCGTTTTCCGTGTTTAATCCGGTTTAATCCAGCTACTAGCTAGCGGTAGGCTAACGTTAGCTGCTGTCGAGAATAGTGTTAACTAGCGTCACGTGCAGCGATGTTTCTGTTGCCTGTAACGTCCGTTTTCAGACCATCAGAGAGCAGCGCAGACATATCAGTGGTGCCGAAATGAGGAGCCGAAATTTGTGTTGCTATTCGGTCCGGTAGATACTGGTCGTTAAGGCACCGGTGCCGTATTAGCACCGGATTTCAGTACCCAACCCTATTCAGGAAGAAGAGTTGTTGTTAAGTAAATGTTCCAATCAATGATCCAGGCAGCGCTTTCTCATCTCCCTCCTTCATTTTACAGTTGAATGGTGGCTAGAACGGCTCCGGGTCAAAGTTCAATATGGAATGGATTAATGAGTGTTATTTCTTTTAACACGTTATTTTTTCTCAGATTAATTAATCGAAATGAACGCGTTATTTTGACAGCCCTAGTTATAATAAGTAAATTATATGTCACACATTACTGTAATTGACATGTCAAGTTAACATACACATACTTGGAATGAAATTTTATTAAAAGCAACTCACAATACGTTTTTGTTTTCTATTTTCAGATTCAGATTCAGATAAATGTATTAGTCCCCAAGGGGGCAATTCAGTTTTACAGCCAACCCATCCATTAAGGGTTAAACTTAAAAAGTGCATTAAAAAGTGCATTAGCATGCAATGTATATAATGTAATGTTATAAAATAATAAATTAAAATAAACAATAAATAGTTTGTACCTGATCCAAGCTTCCAGCTCATCTGTCTTGTGTCTTAATGACTGGACGTTTGACAGCAGGATTGTGGGGATTGGGGGTAGCCTACGGTGGTTGTCGAGCCTGAGATTTGTAAGTCTCCGATGCAGGCCTCCTCTTCTCCCTCTTTTCCGATGTTTGCTCCGTGCATGCAATCTGCACAGCTCCGCCGGAATATCTGGAATAATACTGGCAGACGATGTTCGTAGGGAGATCAGAAACTGTCGGCTGTGAATAACTTTCCCAAGTACTCCGTACTCCAAACCGTGGCAGGTGAAGAGTTCCAGCAGTAGCGTTATCACAATAAATATTTTGCGAACAGTTGATCGAAAGTCCTTAGAAGCCGCATCTCTGGATCACTGGTGCTTTCACTCACGGATAAACATTAACATCCTCAATAGACACTCAATAAAACGATAAGAAAGTAAAAAACAAACAATGGATGGGCAAGCTGCTGCTGAAGTAGTCTTGTGTGTTTTTTAAAGGGAATACACCACTGAAAATCTATCTTTCTTCTATGGTGTTTTTTTCGAACACCATAGAAGTGGAAGTTGTGGTGGCACTCCATGACTGCATGTAACAAAGGAATTCTGGTATGACTGCCTGTTGTCAGTATGTGCGTGCCCCATCTTCCCCTCATCTCAGGGCTTTCTCAGCACTCTACATTGTTTTCTGCAATAATAATGGTTCCACTGTTTATCCCGGTGGGGATTTTAGTGTTCAAACACATAAAGCCACTCCACCCTCATTACTCATTATCATCATTGATGGCATCATAGAAATGTTGCATTGGTAATGGTTTAAAAATTACCAATCTTAAACATTATTGTACAGGGGGGAAAGTGATTACAATTCCCGCAGTATTTATCCTAGAGAAAAATGTTCATACTAAGAGCCAAAATCCCGTGTTACGTATACTCCACTAGCCTCTGCTCCACATTGTACTTCAGGTTTGCACAGGAGATTTGATAAACAGGGTTGTTTTTATTGTATGTCCCTAAACTGTCGTCATCTTTATCACCATCCATAACATGAGGTGGTCATCGAGCACGCATAAGGAGCCCCTCTCTGACAAGAGTCAGTGGTCCTTTAATCAGCTTCCATTGGGAGGGATTAGATTTACTCAGCTTTATCAAATTAGAGCATGTGCAATGTGCACTGTGGGATGCTGGTGGTGTGTGTGTGTGTGTGTGTGTGTGTGTGTGTGTGTGTGTGTGTGTGTGTGTGTGTGTGGGTGTGTGTGTGTGTGTGTGTGTGTGTGTGTGTGTGTGTGTGTGTGTGTGTGTGTGTGTGTGTGTGTGGGCGTGTGTTTGCGTGTGTGTGTGTGTGTGCGTGTAAAGACAGAGGGAGAACGAGGTAGGCAGTTAACAAAAGACAATAATTGAGGTACAGGGAGACAAAAAGAAAGAGGACACATGGGTCCTGTTAGGCAGGAAAAATGGATGTACCCTACAAATTGATTATAATCACACACAGGCAAAAAAACGTGTACACCGCTGATGTTCAAGTCTCATTGCTCATTTTGGGCCCAATTTAGAACTTGACTATCTGCCAGTTGAGACTGGAGTTACGTACAGTACAGTACAAGCAGGAATATGTGGCCTCCTGTGAGATGAGGCGACTAACGTACAAATATTGGGTTTTCCTCCTCCATATTAGGATTCAGAAACCTTTTTTTCTACATGTAGTTGGTTGTTTCTTTATGCCCAAACCCGGATATGTACGTCTTCTCAAGCAATCATTGGCATCTACAGTTGTGACCGTTGCACAGAGCCTAAAAAACTAATTAGTGAACTAAGAAATAATGTAATTCCACTGTAATTTATATATAGCCAATGCAATAAGCCACTTGAATATGAAAAACAAAAATTCATTAATTCAATTTTCATATAGAAATGTAGGCTGTAAGTGAATTCTCAAATGGTTAAATCAGATATTGTATATTTCTTGTATTTTATTTAACTTTGCCTAATTATTGTCCCAAGATGCTTACTAATTACATTTTTGGGTAAAGTTTTTAAATAGTACTGAATAACAGCAAAAGACACCAAAAGGAGAAAAGTACCCGTGATCTGTCTGAACCGAAGGTCTGCATAAGAATAAAAATAAACTGAATCGTGTTCATTATCAAGATTGACGTTTTTGAAATATACCCTTTGATCCACAATATCACACTACAGAAATACTACTCCCTATGGGAGTATGGTGAGTACACACACACACACACACGCACACACGCACACACACACACACACACACACACACACACACACACACACACAGTTATACTCTGTGTTCCACCCTCCCAGCTGTGAACTCCTCTCCAGGCATTAAGGCATTATCTTATTTCCCCCTCCGTATGGGAATCAAGCCACAGCTGGAGATCTCTCTCTATCTCTATTGTCTCTCTCTATTGTCTCTCTGTCTTTCACATATTGATTACATGCATACTGTAAACACACAGTACAGTTTACACACAGCGTTATAACACATACGTATTCTCCAATGACCCCTTCTTACTTCAGGTTGGTTTCCGATGATGTCCGCTGTCAGTGGTGGGAACTAAGTAGGCTACACTTATTTAAGTACGGTACTTAAATACAATTTTGAGGTACTTGCACTTAAAGTATTTCCTTTTATGCTCCTTTATACTTCTACTCCGCAGAGGACAATATGGTACATTTTATCCACTACATTTACAGTTGACAAGTACTATCAACTATTCAAATAAGATTTTACATAAATAAAAAAATATGATAAGCTTACGAAATACAATGCATTGCCAAAAACCTTTTTTCCTCAGTAATCATCTTACAACATGTTTTGTTGTGATTCTCCATGTTGACTGATTTGGGTATATGGAGAGAAATAAATTATATTTTCCACAGTCTGCAGCAAAAACTTCTGTACTTTTACTTTCACTACTAAGGATTTTGATTGCAGGAATTGTTTTTCATGTAGAGGAGTATTCTTTACATTGTTATATTTGTACTTTTACTCAAATAAAGGATCTGAATACCTTTTTATTATATGCTAAGTTGTTATAAAATATCTACTGTCCTCATACTTTCTTTTATCCGTCCTAATGGTCATAAGAATATTTTTATTTCCCAGGTGAATTGTAGAGATGCATGGGTGTGCGTTAAATTTGTGAGTAATATCTTATCACAACTAATACTGGAACAAAGACGTCTGAACTTACAACAAAGCACGCTTTTCTTCATCTGACTGTGTGTGAAAAATAGAGAGTCTGTCAAGCTGTGGGTGGCCAGTCATTTGGCCCTGGGGTAACAGACGTCTGGACTCTACCAATGTCACCCACTAAAGCTGCACTTAGCAACTCCAGTTTTACCAGACAGACAGAACCCCCCCGTCTAATATTGTATATTATAAACAACAGCATCTTCTGATTACATTTTTGTCTTTTTATGAAGACCCCTGTGGCAAACAAACAATGTGATAAGTTAAACTTCAAATATTTGATGCATGGCGTACAGAAAAAAAAAATGGTTTCACTGTCATCAATGGCTGCTTTAATTCGCTCCGAAACATTGGAACACATGGGAGTTTTTAAAACAATTATCCCTGCTGAATGAGGCTCATTATGTGGTTAGAGGGTTCAGAGGAGAGGAAAAGGAAGAGAAAAGTAAGATGGAGTATGATGGAGTGACCAGGGGTAGGAGGAGGAAAAAGAAGATTGTGAATTTAAGGGGGAAAGACATGAACGAAGAGCAGAAAAAGGAGGAATAGAAAGAGCCCAAGCAGAATGAAATGAAATGGAAGAGGAAAGAATCATGGTGGTGAAGAAAGCATCGAGGTGGAGGCTCTACTTAAAAGATCTGAATGAAAGTCTGTTTACCCTAAAACAGAGTGAGAAACTCCACAGGGTAGGGGTGTATGGGATGCATCAGATTGTAAAAAACACTCCAACCTGACATGTCAATTAACCAAGATTCCAAGACAACAGGGCCGGTTTCTATCATACGCTGATCTCAAATCCACGGTTAGCTCTGACAAAAATCATGTTTATGAAGAAAGCTAAACAGCTGAGAGCTTAAATAATTGAAAAGTATGAACACGTGTTTATCAGTAAAGAAAACAAGAAACCAGGAAACTAGTCTTTGAGGGGATCAGTTGCTGGCGGCGATGTGGTCCCATCATCTCCCTAAAAAACCTGCGGCAGACTCTGGAGAGGAAACTGATCCCAAACGCAGCTCAAGCTATCTACTGTAATCCACACATGCAAGACACGGTTGTACAGATTCAACATCAGCAAATCATTTTCATGCATCTTTTAATGTATATAGTAGAGAATGTTGTTTTTTTTTATATCAATACTGATCAGATATGGCCTAACTTTATCATTTCCTTATGAAGTGGCTGCAGCTTTTTTTTAAATGAAATGTTATACTAATAATTAAAACTCCAAAGCCGCTTACTCTAACACAGTCAGGAAGTAACATAAACTTACACATAACTTCTGTGGCAAAGTTTGCGGTCAGTTTGCCTTCCAATTTCACAGCCTCCTGTTTAACTAAACCTTAAAACAAAGGGCAGCTGTCACTTCTTTTTTCCATGCATCACCTTTAACTCTTTCTAGTCTTTCTAGCCTAAAGTGTTCCATCCCATTCAAGTACTGTATAATTTAAAGCTACTCTTTTGCACATTGGCTAGTGTTCATTTAAACTGTATGTTCTTATATTTGTGACATTATACTGCACAGAATGCAAATCAATACTTGAGAACGGACTTACTAATGTACCCATTTATATCAACTAACATTCTACACTGGAATTTATGTTTCACAATTTGGCACGTGCATTATACATCAATATTCCTGGCAATCTGTGAATAAATATGGCATTATAGATGACTGTGGTGCAGGCCAGCAATCAGAAGCTGATGCGTTTATCCTACTGGAACAAAGAGAATATCATATTCATCAAATAAACATCAAGGATTACATACTCAGTCCCTAGCTCTCCCTGCATAGGGAATATTCCCAGAAGGAACTTCAGTTCGTCCACTCACTGAAACTGTCACAAATACCACCACCTGAACTACATCATTCTGTGTGTGTGTGTGTGTGTGTGTGTGTGTGTGTGTGTGTGTGTGTGTGTGTGTGTGTGTGTGTGTGTGTGTCTGTGTGTATATGTGTGTGTGTGCTCACTTTAGTCCAGGGCAGGCAAGTGTATGTGTTTTATTGACAGCTGAGCTGGCAGGGGCACAGAGATGCGATGTTAACAAAGTTGCACTACTGTGGTTGAAAAATATAAACTGTAGTGAAAGAAAAAAAATTATTACATATGAGGAAATGATAAATTATACATGAAGAAATGAGTTGTTTCTATTCTGTCATGGGTAGGTCAAAAGCCTACACGTCAGCTTTGTATGTGTGTTAGTTATGATCACATGGACCTTGAAGATGTGATCTGTCTGTTCTTGAGATTGTGTATGTAAAAAACTGTCCGGTACACAGAGACACTGAGTCTGACCCCTTTAGATATCTCTTTATGTTATGCAAGACAGTGAAAGGACATAAGCAGAGGCAATGTGAAGTTTCTCTGTACTCATTCATGCATTATTTTATTCATTAAGGTCAAATTGGTCAGTACAAGTTTTCTTCATCAACTGGTGACTGCAGCTTACAAGCCAAGAACAGTCAAGGTTTTGATAGCAGCGGTACTAAAGAACAAGGACCACACAATTTAGCATCTGAATTGACTGATTCTGACATTTCCTGGTACATTTTAAGCTGTTTGCTGTGCTATACAGCTGGGAAGCTAATTAGCTATGTAGCCTGCAAACTGTAGCAGTGCGCTTCTTCCATGGTGAAAGTTTGTTTCAGTGAATTAAATGCCTCGCAAATCAAGTAACTTGACCACATTGATTAATTGACATAATGTCTTGCTCACTGGTTTGCAACCTTGGCCACAATATTCTACAGTAATACACCCAGAGATATTAGTGGATAGCTACCTTTGTAGAAATGGAAGAGCTAAATCTCTATCATCTTACAACATTGTTCAACCATAATGCTCAGCTACTTCAGAAACAGTGTTCAGGATAAAATGTGCACAATCATATCAGTGATGATCATTTTTAGTGTTTTGCAAAAAGTGCCTTAACAAATCCAAATCTGTGCTCTCAGATGCAGAAGGTTTTGGCCCAAACTTTTACAAAATGCATTAGACATAGGCTAGTATCACCACATGGGAGTTGTAAAGCTAACAGAACTTTATGTCAGCCGAGTTGTGCAAAGTTCAAGACCCTGCAGTACAATCTGTCCTAGTGAACTGCAGTGTTGTAGCATTGAAATTTAAGGTAGGCAGGGTTAAGGTTAGAGTTTCGGGGTAAGGGTAGGCTTAGGGGTGGTATAAGGGGTAGGGGTAGAGGTAGGCAGTGAAGTTGCAAAGCCCTAAGAAAAGTAGCAACCAGCTGAGAGGGACAAGCCGCTATGATTCAGTCAGCTGCTAGAGACAGTTTGCCAGTAGGGAGCCATTAGCTAGCAAGCAACAGCGCTAAGCAGTGCTGTAATGTATTTGGCAGAGATAAAGCCATGATTGCGTTGACTGCTGACGCACTGAAAGAAAAGCCTGGCGGCTTCTACTGTGCTGCTGCTCTACCCACATGTGCTATTCTCCTCTGCATGGATGACTTCACTGAGAGACACAACACAAGAGACACAGGAACAGAGGAAATGCAACAGAGAGAGTTTGTAAAAAAGTTGATGAGGATTTTATATCTCATGTGCTGTGTAGTTTGGGAATTGTGGTAGGGGAAAAAAGAGGAAAAGACAGTTTAAATGTATTTAGCTGTAGGAACGGAACATAAGGCAGTGGCAAGTTGTGGTTGAGCCAATGAGAAATAACTATACTTAGTATGCTTTGTGCACAGTGGCAGATGTCAGCACAGCTACCTATTTTAGATGCATGTCAGATTAAAAGCAAATAAAAAAGAAAAAATGCTTTAGCGTGCATGGATAGATGGATGCCATTAGGACATCCACATCAGCACTTATATTGTCTAAGGTAAACCCTGGAGTCCAGGGACCTAAAAGGGTGAAAGTAGACCTGAATAATAATGAGAATTCACATAGCGTAAATCATTAATTTAGGTCCCCCCAAAAGGATAGATGAAAAATAGAGTGTTTTGGACTTCAGTGATATTTTATGGTAGTAAGTTAGCTATTGTTTGTCCACTGATATGTCCTTGTGGTAAGCTACTGTAAGTATTGTTAACTGAGGTATCAGTCATTTCTGCAACAATCTTCTATACATCATCCCACAGGGTGTTATTAGTTCAGTTATATCTGGCTAGAAAGCTATGCTTCATGAATTATGCGTGGTAAATTATTAGCATGCAAACTTACATTTTACTGTATGTCTTGCATCATTAATGATATGGCTGTTTTTTACCATGAAAGGACCAAAAAAAAAATTCCCTTTCCTGTCTATGGCAGTATGAAGATGTACATTTTTGACAACATGCCACTAATATATAGATTTATTCCATTTCATTTATTTAAAATAGGCTATGTTATTTCCTAAAACAGCTGGGCACTGTGGAATAATACTTGCTGTTGTAGTGAGTATTTCAGACTTATCCTTTAATGCTGTTGATAGATCATTTCAACTAATGTACAGGAAATAGTAATGGCAATGCAGTGAACACTTGGTAACATCAATGGAAAAAACAATTTGGACCCGTGACCATTTTTAAAACTCAAGCTCTGGGCTGCTGATCATGTGAAGTTTCCATTATAGGTGCCAGCAATAATGGACAAAGACATAGGGTAATTCACATCACCGTCAGTGATTTAATGTCAGGTTTTGATAACAAGTGGAATGTCCTTTTGACTTAAAAATAAAATAAATTATGTGTGTGTGTGTGTGTGTGTGTGTGTGTGTGTGTGTGTGTGTGTGTGTGTGTGTGTGTGTGTGTGTAAATAAGTTTACTTTTGCCCTGACAACCGTTCACCCCCTGACACTGGTGGATAAAGGACCTCTCTTCTCCTGCTCTTGATTCCTCTGATTCAACACAGAACTAACACACACACGTACATGCACACACACACACACACACACACACACACACACACACACACACACACACACACACACACACACACACACACACACATTTTGTAGCTACAACAAATAATCTCCAGTCAGCTACTGTGATCACTGTGTCCCAAATGCGTGTTTGCAAATGTTGGGCAGCATTTTTGTTCATGTCCATAAAGGTATGTCTCTTGGTTGCACACACCTATTGTAACACACATAAACACATTCAGTTTCCTCTTAAGGGCTCTAGATCCAAATCTTGGACTGGCCAATTCTAGCAAAATTCTGATGAACTGACCAACCTTTGGACTGCACACTTTCTCACAAATCACTTATTTAAATGGTAGCATATTGTTTCATTTTTCAATTAAAAGCTGAAAAGGTGTAGTAACCTACTAATAATTCAAACTTCTCCCAAAAGTCTCTATAGGGGAAATCCTCTGATACACAGAAAGTGATGTGTCATTATGTAAGCAGTGATGACCCCCGCTACTATCCAGACAAAAGCAGCCATCTGAAGAAATTCAAATCAAACGAAATCCAACAAAAGAAGATGGATGTGGGGGCTTTGCAGGCAGCTCCCTCAGTAAAGTGCTCAGTCTCCCTGGAAGGGCAGAGGGTATGAAAACAAGAGCCATCAGGAGTTTCACTGAGGCAGTGGAAACGTCCTCAGAGGGTAAGTGCTACTGGGACACAAGCCAGGGTTTGATCATCCCTGGAGGGGTTGGCTGGCTGAGTGAGGGTGTCTGATGTTGGAAGACCTGAAACACACAATGGCTCCAGGTTACACTGGGGGCCATCACTGAGGATGTGTCCCAGTGGATCAGAAGATGCATGTTTCAACCACACTTCCATCAAATAGATACATTAAAATAAAAACTCCAAGACTAGCAAATATAAACAATAGTTGTTTTTATTTGGCACAACACAAAAGTGCTTTACGATAACACTGCCCATGACTAGTTTGGCATGAAAACATCCTCATGGTTCCATTGTTGGTCTCATTAATCAAACCTCGGAATAAAACCTCTCCTTAAAAGTGTATACAAATGACACTCAGTTTTTCTTTTGTTATTGCTCAGTCAGGCCCCTCACAACTAAAACATATCACAGATAACTACATTTTTGTGCAAATCATTTGGATTAAGTTTTCAGTCTGCTTTGGCTTTATTGTCCGTTGTATTAAAATCTGAACATAGGTTAGTGTTTCAACACTGCAAAAAATTTGAAGCCTAGCAATTACGTCCATGTTTTATATATATATATATATATATATATATATTAAAATGATTTCTAAACATATTTATTGTTTTTGCAGTGTGGAACAGAACCTTAGGGGTCTTAAATGATATCTTACTAATTACAAAATCCTATAAACCACAAAATGATCTTACATAAATATGCTGGTTTTCTATTTAAGTACAAAAACACAGGTTCATCACCTCTCTTCAAATCAATAACTTATCTCTACAAGTTGCATTTTTATTGTTGTTATTGCAGACAAACCCCCCAGTTCGTAATTTCACATTGTTTGGTCAGATAGTCAATGTCAGAACAGTTGAAAGCACAACAAATACATTTTTCTATTTTCCATTTTTCTTATAAAAACATGATGGTAGCTAAGCAAAAATAGAATAAAAAATGTCTATATATAAAATGCATTGAAATACAAAGTAATAAGAAGTAAACGGCTACAGCAAAGGGCCGACAAGGCAGAGAAATCCAGCTTTGACTTAATAAAGAACTGTGTATAAAAAAGGACACTTTTATATTTAATACCACAAACAGATCATAAATTACTTGAGACCTTCAGCATGCATCAGTCTTTGGATGGCATCCTAATGCCTTAATGCAATGCAAAGAGAACCACTGAGGTATTTCATTTTGATTATGTCAAGCATCATGCTGGACCACGGGAGAGACATAAAAGTGCATAAGAATTAAACTCATGTCTGCTCCTGGTCTTTAGCAAATACTGGACTCGTTTCATTCCAAAATTCTGTTCCCTTCAATCAAGTTATTCACATTCCTGTTATCAGGTAGTACTTTTCTCCCATTTGGTGCATCAATGTATTCTTCACACATTTTCTTTTTTCCTTGCAGTTCACTCAACACATTGCAAGGAACCAGAGGGATGTAGCTTTCCTCAATACAGTATGTGGAGAAAGGAAGAGAGCAAGGACACATGGAAGGCAAAAATCACATAATCTTTGGATTGGAACATGTCCACCTTGTCTACTTGGTGGTCATCATTCAACTTGGTAGAAAGAAATACATTAACAATAATAAGAGTTAAAACCATTTCGCAACATATACTTATCATTTATATAAAAAAGAAAAGAAAAACAAAAGTCATTGTTTCTGTAAAAAGAAAACAGTCACAGCAGCAATGATACACCATCTCTCTTCTGGTCACATGTTCACCTGGTCACATGATCCGGTGGAGATTATATCTACCAATCAGTAATCAGTTTGAGATTCTTCACTTTGTAAACATTGAGAAAAATACTGCATTCACGTCATATGGGAATAACAACAAGACATTCGAACATCGTAGATTTTGCAGCCTCTTACTGTAATAGCATGATTGTATACTTCTATGGATGTTGCAACTTTTCACATTCAACAGACATGTACCACAGCAAATCAAAAAGTGTAATGTCAAGCGCAAACACAACCTGCATCTAATAGCAGTGCATTGAAATGTAGGAGTTGCAATTATGAATTGACTTATACATTAAAAAAAAGTCTTCTGTAGACACAGATAACTACATGTATAATGTGTGAACTCTATGAGGAAGTATCTTTCCCATATGACATGATTGCAACAAAAGAAAGAGAGCAGCTTTTCATTTTAAAGCCCTTTCTGCACCCATTCACTCTTATTAAATTGAAACTGTAGCTCTTCTTTTCTTAACAACAATTCTTAACAACTTGTACTTAGACGACAGAATAGGGCGATTGCCAGTGACTCCTAAAACCACATATATGACCGTTCCATAGGGTTAGAAAAACATCAGGAATTAATTAAAAATGATTCGCGTGAAAACTATTAAAATGAGGACGTGAGAACGTGACTACGTCACGGAAGTTACTAACTAAGGTTCCTAAAGGTTCGTTAAATATAAAAAGTCACAGTTGACATTTGGTTTGTCCTGTTTTTTCATTGACCTATCCACACCAAACTGCCTCCTTATGCTGACTTTTACTTTGTCACCTTACTACCTTACTGCCACTAGGCCTCCTAAGAACAAACTATGTAGGTTGTTATAGGCTGCTAGCAAAATCAACCTATACAGTTGTTTACTGTGTGAGGACGGTCTGTTCTAAAACAATACACCAATGCATTGCCCCCAGAGCTACAGTAAGAACTTTGAAGTTGTGGCATTACATCTTTAAACAGATATAACTTCAGTATAACTTCTTGTTGATTGTTCTGTTTGTTTTAAATGGTAATGTGGCTAACCTTGCCTTTTCATGAGATCCACACAGACCATCCAGATACTTGCAGATTACAATTACACTAATTAGATAGGCAGTAGCCTCTCTTTTAGAGTTAACAATGTAATCCTTGACAGTGGAGACAGTCTGGCACTGCAGGGCACTGGTGGTTTCAGTTTGACTTTAACTTGAAGCTATGTGGTGTTGTTCCTAGTCAGGGTGTACAAACATTTAGTGGAGAAATAATGACGCTCTGGAGGTAAAATAGTCTTACTGGTCAAGTTAAACCCCAATGGATAGAGATACAATCTACAGTTTCTTTGGCTAAGTTGCAAATGTTAAACTGAAGCCCAGTGAAAATGACATGGGTCACCCCGGAATTCCACCAGGTGCAGATGCGTCACATTCTGGCTGCGCTGTGGTTTTGTTCCATCTTCTGCCAAGAGTTACCACACCGGGAGCATCTCAGAAGCAGTGTGTTTTGCCTGCCTGACTCGCAGATTCTGTTGTTTTGGTAATTTTTCCTAGATATTTGGGCTTCTACCGTAAAAGTACCATTTAGTCATGTTATGAACGACATGGATCAAAGATTTGTGGCTGTGTTTTAGTTGTAGTTAGTGTAGTGATGTGATATACGATGCAGAGTGTTTACAGTGTGTTTCTTTTAAAAATTGACCAAATGCTGTAGTCTTTCCACTTCCTGCCCAGCCTGTTGAATACCTTGCGGCTCTGTCAATAATAGGCCTACCCCGGATTTTAAGCAGTGCAGAGCGGAGAGCCGTTCTTGGATGCTTCTGGGATGGGCTGCATCGTAGCTGGTGGAATTACAAGTATTGGCTTGAGTGGCCGCCATTGCTGCCGGCGGCCGTGGTACCACCGAAACGCAGCGCAGATGCACCTGGCGGAATTCAGGGGTAAGAGGTAGCTAATATTACAAAGCCTAGCACTCTTCAGCTGAATGTGTTAGATTTAAAAAGAAATCTAGGTAAGCTACTTAGCTAGCATGCTGTTAAAAGGTCATTAATGAATGAACATGAAAACCAGCCAGTGCCATATATATATTATTATACATTTTTCCATTCAAGTTTGAAAAGAACCATGGTTATTTGCCCATTTTGGTTGAACTTAAACCAATTTTGCCTCCAGAGCTGCTCCGCATCTGAAAAACATTTGTATAACAACATCATGGATATGAGTCAGAGAGAGTTCAGTGGTAAATGATGACTATTAGTCATACATCCAGCACCATATCATAGTCTGTTTCCTTCTTCCTCTTCCCACACTTATTTATGAGCACTGTATACAACGTCAACAGTATGACCCAGTAACTGGCATAGACGACTGCTCCTATAACCAGAACAATCTTCTCTGATTCAGGAAAGGGTTTTCTAGTCTGCAGGACAACTGTGTAGATAATCCCAATGAAGAGGATGGTGAACCAAACTGATATAGGAATCAGACCAATGAAGTTTGTCACTACCGTTTTCCTCCCAGAGGTCCCCCATCCAGACTTGTTGATTGTTGCTATTGCGAACATTTTGGCTGGCAACAGACTTGACATGTACAGTACAGAGTAGAACGACATGAACACCATGACAATGTTACCTCTGAGGCAGCTGGCGAATGAGGCCTTGATCAGCGCCACTGCCTGCACAATGAGCAGAAACAACAGAATATTCCAGAGCCTTCCTTGGTAGAAGAGTTGGATTGCAGTGGCAATAAGGAAAAACGGGAAGAAACCCGTGATCACAGCCTCATAAGTCATCCATAGATGATGTTTGTGGAACCACATTGAGTTGTATAGCCATTCTCTGAAATATGACTTACTCCATCGAGTCTGTTGATTGAGCCACCGCAGGTATGTGATCGGCGTCTCAGTGAGACACTTTGATCGAGCAGTATATTTGGTTGCATACCCAAGGCTTAGAACTCTGTTCGTGAGATGGCGGTCATCTCCAAAACTGCAGTGGGATCCCATGAAAGTCTGATTGTACCAGTCCTCAAGGAACTCATGTAGGAGCGAATTCCGGTACATTCCTAAAGGCCCACTGATGCACTGCACGCAACCAAAGTAGGACTGGCAAGCCCGTTCAATGTTGAAGGCCATCCAGTACCGAACACTGCTCAGGAAGGAGACCCACGACTCATACTTGTTTAGGATCTAGATGAAGAAATGATAGGTATAAAGACAATGTTAGAGGTTTAACATGAACAATGCAATTTATATGAAATGCCTTGTTTGTAAAATTGGTCATTTCCAAGAAATGAGAAAAGATTTTTTTTTAGTATTGTAACTAACCTGCACATCTCCTCCAACGCCTCCCACCATAGGGTCTTCTTCCAGAACCTTCACCATCTCCACCGATGATGCTGGGTCCAACATAGTGTCTGAGTCACACACCTGAGTAAAACACACAAAATAAACAGTGAGTTACCTGTGTTTTAGGGCCAAAGGTTCTCTGTTACTGTCATGTAAAAAGGCACACAGTTTAGAGAGTTTTTCCTTATCCGAATCAAGGGTCCAAGAATAGAGGGTGTTGTATGCTGTAGATTATAAAACCCCTTGAGGCGAATGTGTGATATTGTTTGAGCTGTATAAATAAACATTACTTAACGTGGCTTGAATCTAAATAACAACATGGCCAGTGTATAGTCCTCTGCAACAAAGACTGACTAACCACACCACCACCCTCTCTCCATTTTCTTCTATAAATGGTAATTTTTCTCCCTAACAAAATCAGGGGATGCAACCCATGGTGGTGGTGATGGCGCAGTGTATATACACATGCCTTTGGTGTGGGAGATCTGGGTTTGATTCCCACTGCTATTCATCAACCGACGTGTCTCTGGGCAAGACACTTAACCCCTAGTTGCTCCAGACCTCTGATATATAGCAATTGTAAGTTGCTTTGGATAAAAGCGTCAGCTAAATGACATGTAAAGAAAACAAAGAGCCCAATCCCCATTAACAGATCACATCTGTTACAGGCCGAGCCTGATGATAGTGAAAAGGCATGCAACACTGTCCTTCCTTTGTTGAAGATTACTGGCAGCACGGCAGTGAGTTCTTTTGAAATCTCTGATTAACAAGAGGTTTCTGGCAGGCTGCATCCAGCTGCAGGTGTTAGACAGCATCATATCAAAGTGTTTATACAGTAAGGTTGAAGTCCCCTTTTTGTAATGCAAACTCATTCAAATCATTCTCATCGGGTGCCCAGATGGCTCGGTTGGTAGAGCGGGCGCCCATGTGTGGAGGTTTGCTCCTCGACGCAAAAAATCATTCTCATCCATGTTATTAGAGTAATGAGGTTTCTCTTCAGTTTTTTAATTAATGCTTTAAGTTGCTGTTTATATGTTTAGTCACACCACCACACAATGTTAACATTATTAGACTGTATTAGCCAGCCAAACACCCTTGGGAACTGGCTTTTTCAAAGATATAATTTAAGTGTCATTAACATACATACAGTAGGTCTGTCTCTGTCTCTGTCTGGAGTTCATTTTCACGCTATTTGAGATTGTCCGCCAGCAAACAGATGTGTAACCTTTTTTTGACACAGTTGTGGGCCCTGACTCTGAATACCACTCATTTAGATGATGTAACACTCAGCTCTGCTTTTACACTAATCAAGAGTTCATTCCTAAAAACAGATAAAAGCCATTCTAAAAATGAATAAACCAACACAACTGACATTCCCTTGAGTGCACAGTATAAAAAAGATCTCTTATCCAAAAAACCCAACATAAATTTGATTGATATTCTGATATTCCCTGGATTGGACACACACAAAAATGTAAAAAAAAAAAAACTGAGATAGTTTTTCATATGAACCCTTCACTTAGACATAAGCTACTGCCGCCCTTCTTCATGCTACACTTCACAACACGATGCACACAGCCACCGTCCGTCTAAAAGCAACACAAAAGACTCTTTGTGGACCCCATGTTTGGTTTGGCAGAGCCCCCCTTCCCTTCTCCAGCCATCTCTTTCTCCATCTCTCTTTCTGTTCCCTTTCCCTCTTTCTTCAGCCCACACTGATTTCAGCTGTCCTTGTTTTACCTGTGTGTGTCTTTGTACATCCACAAAGACATACACACAGGCTCACACAACTGAATATTTTATCTGTTATATAATGGTGTCTAATTTGCTCCACTGACCCTCTTCATTCCCCCCTTCTTCTTCCTCCTCCTTTTTTGTCCCTTTTGCATTCAATCTAGTTATTTCCACTAGCTACCCTTTCCTCCTTTCAGCGTTCATTAAGTCTTCTCATTTAAACCCCTCTGCCTATACCCATTTCTAGTTTTACTGACTTACCTGCACATAGTCCATGCTCCTCCCCAGTGCTTTGAAGGCTGTATACATGACCTCTCTCTTTCCTCCCCACTTCTGCATGATGCACACACACTTGTTGTTCAGCACCAGCCTGGAGACCTGCTGAAGGCTCTCGGCGTAGCTCTCATCCGTCTCCTTGGGCCCCCTGCTGTGATAGTTACTCCGCCACACGTACGTGGCCGATGCGTCCCATCCCATGATCTCTTTAAAAATCTCCATCATGTACAAGTCATCGTCCGTGTTCCCGTCGATCACCATGATCACTTTGATCCCCGGGTACGTCAGCCTCTTCACCGACACCAGGCATTTCCTCAGGTAGTTTGGGTCCTCTTGATACGCCGCAATGCACAACGCCAAGGATTTATTCAGTTTGATTGGCGTCTCCAAGGACCGCCGCATGTTTCGATGTTCTAAGAGCGCAAAGAGGCTCTGGATAATGAGGTGGATGACCAAAATTGCGCCGTACAGCCCGAAAGATACGTGATTGCGGGTTGTGGTGAAGAACTGGTAGCCCATGATGTAGGCTGTGGAGATGCCCACCAGGAGGGACACGCCGAACATGGTTGTCCCACATATCCGCAGGTAGGTGAGGACTCTCTGACATCTCATCTAGGGACAGAATGTAGAGAAAAGGCTCACATTTAGTCAATGTAGTCCAAAAATGACTGGATTTTTGCTGCTATTTAATGAAGTCATTTTATTCATATACTTCAACTAAACAAGAAGAAGAGAGTGACTTCCTGCAAACATCAGATGTCCATCCTATAATTTGGAAAAGTGAAAATGAAATATTTATAAAATATTACCAGCAGTAGAAATTAGTGAGCTATAATAAGATACATGTGAGAAATGGTAATTCATAGCTTTTCAGCATACTCTTTTACGGCACACACAATCTTGCTTTACTACAACAAACCCAGGTAGAGAAAGCAGTACAGTTCCCCATCCTTTTTTACTCCCTTCTTCTCCCTCTCCCTCCCTCTACCCCTGCCCAAAATCCCTGTCTAAATGTCAGACAGTTGTGAGTAGCCGATTGTTCCAACTCTCACGCACACAACTTTAGTGTGGGTGGGCGCACATTACAAGATTTCTTGACCCAATTTACCAACAAGCTGGCTGCCCCAGCCAAAGTGCTCTCTAAAGGCCTCATAGAGAAACTGTTTTTTCCATCTGTATTGTAAAGAAGGGGTTCAAAAAGATTTTCAGGCAAGGAACTCTGATCTAGACCATGAAAGATGATTCTGTGTTTTAATGTGGGGACCAGTGAAGAACATTCCCTGCTTTGCTCTGAGCGACGACATGAGCCTGTTGCATTAAATCTTCTCCTTAAAATCCTGAAGTTTGTTTCCAGCCCTCATTATGTTGCTACCGCCATCTGTTTGGCAGACCAGCGGAGACCCACTCAGCGTGGCTCAGCTCGGCTCAACGCAGAGCGGACCACCCTGTGATGTCATCTGTTTATATCTCCGTGGGAAGAAGAAGACAAAAGCCTTTTAGATTTTCTTATGCTGCACGTGTGCTTCTCCCCCTGTGTGTTTCCCCATAAAAAGTACAAGAGAACATCACTTCTTGCACTAAATCAATACAAAGATAATGATGTACAGTGAAGAGATAAGTGGCATGATGTTATGTTGCTTTAAACATTATGAAGAACATGCTTTAGAGCAGTGGTTCTCAATCTTTTTTCAGTAATGTACCCCCTTTGAAATGTTTTTCAGCCAAGTACACCTTGAACAGTGCAAAACATTTTTGGTAGAAAAAAAAAAGCCTATGATAAAGCTTGTAACTGAAACACTGTAAATGCTACCCTACATTTTAAATGTTTAGAATCCATCACTGAATTTATTCATTATTAGAGTATAATTATTTTAGGAATTATGCAAAAAGAAAACTCACATACCACCTGCAGTACTCCAAAATTCCTCTAGGGGTGCTAGTACCCCCATTTGAGGGCGTTTGAACCTTTGACATTATTATGTCAAAGTATGCTTTTTCAGCGGGGAACCCTGACCATCATTTTGACACTTTCGGCTGCATTTTAAACTCTGAGCTTTACAAATTATTTGTGCTTTTGCATATTTCATCATGATATTACATTATGTGTAAGTTTAGTCAAGACGAATAAGACATGTTAATCAGGACAAGAGACAAAAGAAAAGAAGAGTACACAAAGGCCATCAGTGTTTGTGATTTGGCAAGAGTTATTCACACCACACCCAAACACACAAGACAGATGGCGGGAGGGAGAGATCAATGCAATTAGTGAAAACATTAATAATTCTGAAGACTAAAGAGGAGAAGGGCAGAGAGAAGTAAATAAAGGATAACTAACAGCAGTTCACACTGAGCAGAAAGGAAGACTGATAGCCAGAAAGACTGCAAGAGAAAAACAAAGTTAGAGACACTGTGAAAGTAGCAGGGCAGATAGAGAGAGGCTAGAGGAATACAAACACACATACAGACACAGACAGACACACACACAGACACACACAGACAGACACACACACACACACACACACACACACACACACACACACACACACACACACACAAAGAAAACATTGGCTCAGACATAATGCCTTTTTCAATTGATCATTGGATGAGAAGGCCACAACCAGTGTTGCAGGCCTCCTCTGACACGTGGCAAGGCTTTTAACGTCAGCCACTCATTTACAAGACCCCTGACACATACACACACACACACACACACACACACACACACACAAATGCACATATAAAAGCTTATTACACCAGCTCTCTCACTACTCTCTCTCTCTCTCTCTCTCTCTCTCTCTCTCTCTCTCTCTCTCTCTCTCTCTCTCTCTCTCTCACTCTCTCTTGCCTGGTGTAATAAGCTTTTAAATGTGCATTTGTGTGTGTGTGTGTGTGTGTGTGTGTGTGTGTGTGTGTGTGTCTGTGTGTGTGTGTGTGTGTGTGTGTGTGTGTGTGTGTGTGTGTGTGTGTGTGCGTGTGTGTGCGTGTGTGTGTGTGTGTGTGTGTGTGTGTGTAAAACAAACAGATTTTAAATTGTGTTAAGCTGAAAGTGTGTTTCAACTCATGCATGTATGTGTGTATAATGTTTTACAACTATATAAGGTAGTGCAGAACAAACTCTTTCACCCTTGCTCTCTGCATCAACTTTGTATGAACTCAGTCACTGCTTAGGAGAATACATGTTTCACCATAAATGTGCAAAAAAGATGTACCTAATAGTTTGTGAATGTTTAGATTACATATTATATTGTAAAAAAAAATAATCTTTGGTATTAAGACAGGACGTCATCACAAATCTTTTGATATACCTCCATGACCAGGGCAGAGACATTCACACCTACTGGGAATTAGCAGTTTCCAATTCACCTAACCTACTATAGGAGTAGGAAATGGGAGAACATGGGAGAAAACCACTGCAGACACATGGAGAACATGCAAACTCCAAACAGCATGTGTTGCTTTTTGGCTGCTTGTTATATAATATATATAATTCATGATCCACACTTTACTTAATTGAAACGCTCACTCTGGTTAAACGTTTGTGGTTAAAAATACAAAACTGAACTGTTTGATTTAATTTAAATCATAAACCACGATTGCTCTTTTCTCTTTGCAGACCAGCTGAATGCTGGCAAACGTATTCTAGATTCAGATTCAGTGATTCAGTACAAAAAGACACAGCTCAGACTTTGCTACTTGTTAGGATGTGCTGCTCTTCATAGCATCATACACTCTCATGGGCATGTGATCCAATAAAGGTCAAGACTAATAGTTAGCTCAGACTGCAGGAAGATTAACTGTAGACTAAAAGACTTGGTCATGTTGCTGGTCCAAACTTGGCCCCAGCCCCAGAGACATTAAGCCTCTAATCAGAGGAGTATCTGTGTGGTGAAGGTGAAGGTGTCATTGACAGTAGTGTATATCTGTGTGGGTCAGTATATGACGTGCATCTGTGTGTGTGTGTGTGTGTGTGTGTGTGTGTGTGTGTGTGTGTGTGTGTGTGTGTGTGTGTGTGTGTGTGTGTGTGTGTGTGTGTGTGTGTGTGTGTGTGTGTGTGTGTGTGTGTGTGTGTGTGTGTGTGTGTGTGTGTGTGTGTGTGTGTGTGTGTCCAGGTTGAGGGTGTCATTAGCACATGTGGATGAAATCACCCCAGCTTTCTCTTTGTTTTTGTGTCTTGGCATATGTGAGTGATAGAACCCCATCACTATCTGTGTGTGTGTGTGTGTGTGTGTGTGTGTGTGTGTGTGTGTGTGTGTGTGTGTGTGTGTGTGTGTCCAGCCCTACGGTGACCTTGGGTTGGATGCTTTAGCAGACTCACTCTCATCAACCCCCTCTTGAGTTAAATTCCCACTGGCTTTGTCTCAGAGATCATTTTATTCTAGCATGGATGGAGAGCATATGATGGGTTAGCAGAAAGATGAAAGAAAGAAAGAATGAATGAATGAATGAATGAATAGTCTTGCTCTGTCCTCAAGTTAAAACTCTTTGGTTTGATATAAGATTACAGGTTCCAGTGTCTCACTGAGAGTTAACAGTAAAAACAGTAGTAACTGGAGTGAATACCTGGACAAGGTGGGGAAGTCTGTATGTGTCCAGGCACCATTGAGCAAGGCACTGAACCCTCCAACTGTAACAGAAACTAGATGCCCACTGTTGCAGTATCACTGTGGAGCCAAAAGATCTATATGATCTGAGCTTTTAACCCTATTAAATAGACCTTTCATACTAAACAACTGTAACTGTACATTGTGTACTGTTATGCATAGTGTATTATTTAACTCAAGTATGTCACGTTATATCTGTGCAACAGGACTTTACTGTGCATATACATAAAACATTTGTGCAGTTATGTTTAACATATGTCCAGTATGTAAGGGATAACTGGCGATGAGTTGTTACTGACAAACCAATCTAAGAGTCCTGATGGGATTACCACAAATGTAAACCTCATGGTGGTACTAGAGGGGATGTCAGGGGACCACCAAAGTCAGTATGATTCATTGTCTGGGAACCATGAATGTGTGAACAAAATTTGGGATATTTTTTTCTGGATAAATGACAGCTTTGTGTTGCTAGAATTAAGTCAAGGGATCACCAACGTTAGCCTGATTCATCATGAATGTCCATACAAAATTTCATGGCAACCCTTCAAATAGTTGTTGAGATATTTCTGTTTGGACCAAAGTGGTGGAAACACCAACCGAGAACATGTCAATGCAATTTATATAGCCACGCATTAAGCTAATAATGTAGGATGCATAGACAGAAACCCTTTGTATAATGTATTTTAATGGGTATAAGGTATCCATACTGATATCTAATCAATCTTTTAAGTTTTCATGTATAATTGTGTGTGTGTGTGTGTGTGTGTGTGTGTCAACATTTTGACATTGAATTGAAACTCAGATTAATCCTATTAGCGTTCCTGGGACATGGGAACTCTGTGTCCTTTAGTATAAGAAGTGATTTAGTATAGACATGAGAATTACCACATGCTGTAATAACTCTGTAACAATGGATGTCAGATATATTTGTTACTTGTCTGGGTAAATGTGAATGCCATTAGGTCTAAATGCTGGCCATGTGTGCATGTGTGTGTGTGTGTGTGTGTGTGTGTGTGTGTGTGTGTGTGTGTGTGTGTGTGTGTGTGTGTGTGTGTGTGTGCAAATATGTGAGCTCAGCATAATATGTACAGTGTGTGTGTTTAGCCAGTGTGCGTACATGCACACAGGAAGAGATGTATGCGTGTGAGCGTATGTGCGCTGCGGAGAAGAAGAGTTGGTTTGACTGAACTCACAGGAGAGCAGTGGAATCCCTGTCAGCAGGGTCCTACTTCCAAGGCCTGAGATGGGACATAAAATATAACAAGGCTCCCCAGACTGTGTGTGTGTGTGTGTGTGTGTGTGTGTGTGTGTGTCTTTATAAAGTAAGTATGTGTGTATGTGAATTTGTGCGTGTGTCATTACTGTATGCTCTGTGCAGGCAGTATGAATCTAAAGCCGAGCCAAAAAAGACAGCTTGCCGGTCTGTGTGGAGCTGAGATAACATAAAGCTTACATCTTTATTTTATTGTGACTCAGCAGTCACTGACTAGAAGTGTAACATTCATAAATCAGCTATTCACATATAAAACTTGAATGTTGATCTGAAGAGCGAGCCAGCTCACACCTGTGGCTGGTATACTGTACTGAGAATGAATTTCCTAAAAGGGGTATAATTTAATAAACTGAGGGCATAGTTCTGACAATGTCATTATATGGATTTACAATATATAACAGGCTAATGTAGATATAATAACGATGATTATGGTTTGCTAAAAGCCTCTAAGTGTTGATCCATTGAAGAAATATTGGACAAAGTCTACGTTATCACCAAGACAGTATTGGAAAACCAGACCTGCTGAGGTCATACACACCTTTGAAATCACAAACGCATGATGTTCTGCTAACAAAATATACACATGCAAAAATGGAGAGATGCATAGTGAACAAGCAATGCACATATGGAACTTGTGTGTGCCTTTGTGTGTGTGTATGTGTGTGTGTGTGTGTGTGTGTGTGTGTGTGTGTGTGTGTGTGTGTGTGTGTGTGTGTGTGTGTGTGTGTGTGTGAGCTGGGCAGGGCTGGAAAAGGCCAGGATGCATTTTAAAAGCATTAAATATGGAGATGGCCCTCGTGACAATTGTAGCAGGATGCAGGAAAAAGCTCACATGTTCAGAAGCAGATGATGAGGCAGCAGAGAGGGAGCGGCTGCGAAAGACTCCAGAGTTGGCTGCCAACTTATGCGAGACACACTCGACACCCTCAAGGCCGGCTCGTATACGTCTGCCCTACTTTCTTGAGCTGCTTTCTGTTATAAGGTCTACAAGAAATGTGTTATTTCTAATTTATAAGATAATGCGAATGCAGTGTTAGATGGCAAACATGTAACATAAATACATACAGTCATTGATGGAGTACTCTGGTGCTGGAATCGAGTCCGAGTCCAGCACCTATTCTTTGGACTTTTGACTCAACTTGGACTGGTGCACTGATGACTTGGACCTGGACTCTAGGATTTGTGAAATAGGACTCGGAAGTTGGATGAAGTTTCTGACTACTTTTATGTGTATCAGCCAGTGATGGAGTCCTGGACTCGGACTCGAGTCCGACTCGAGTTGCTATTCTCTGGACTTGTGACTCGACTTGAACTCAGGTAATGGTGACTTGACGCAAACTCGACTCAAACCCGACTCAGACTCATCTTTGGTGACTCGGACTTGGACTGGAACACTGGGAACTCAAGACTTGACCCGGACTTAACAGTTGGTCACTCGACTACAACATTGCATACAGTAGCCTATATTTAATGTATGGATATAAAAGCAACAACTGTCATGAATCTATATCTTCATTTTATTCATCTCATAGTGCTGCAGTCAAATGGATGCTGCACTGCACAATTTAACTGAAAGGTCATGGGAGCTTTCAAAGGCTGCTGCTAGGAAGTCGCTGACCCTCCCCACTCCTCCCCTTTCTCCTCCTCTTCCTTGTCCCTCTCATAACCCCCCCCCCCCCCCCCCCCCCCACCCCCATTTGGTCACTGTGTGCTGTTGTTGTGGGAGTGTTGTCGATATAAGAACCGGAACTTAACAGTAACACCGCCCGCTGCACTGTGCCGCACTACTCCATACATGATTGGAATCAGGTGGACAGGGCCCCGGCTGACAGAGGTACAATGTTACAACATAACTTGGGAGTTGACTTTTACATTGCCTGTCTCTTTATTTCCTCACCTTCTGTATGCTATTAGAACCAGGTGGGATAAAGCTCTAACTGGCAAAGGCACAAAGGTTACAAAATCCAAAGAGAGTGTTTGTGTTATCAGTTTCTTCGTTGTTTATCATCTCATTTTTCTACCACAGCAGTTGGGGGTTGCATCATTTTAGTTCTAATCAATTTTAAAGAGAAAGTGGACGGTAAAGCTGCAATGCATTATTTAATAAAACACTGGTAAATCTCAATTTCAAAGCCAAACTATGCTGTTTGGTATTTTGGCATGTTCTCCTCCCTTTGACTCATCCCTTGCTCCCTTTTTTTTTTTGGTGAATGAGCAGAAGGAAGCGATGCAAACATATACTACACAGAGGGTGTTAGAGGAAGATGGAGCGAGGAAGAGTTGCAAAAAAAGATGGAGAACAACAGTTTGGTATTTAGTAAGAAAAGAAAGAAAGTGCGTTGGAAGGAAGTGAGTGAGTGAGTGAGTGACTGAGCAAGAGAGAGAGAGAGAGAGGGGGAGGGATGGCAGACACCAAAAGAAGGAGGGGGGAAGGAGACTGGTGGTAGACTTGGCTCAGTTCACTGCCAGCTGAGGCACTGGACTTACGCCACTGTGACAGGCTCCAAGATGTTCAGCCAAATCACAGATGTGTCTCATGCCTCCCTCTACAGCCACTCCTCTGTCTAGTTTTTTGTTTGGTTTCCTTCCTATACAGTGCATTTTCACAAAGACAGCAAAAGTGTTCACTGTGTTCATTATATGAGGAAACGCTTCTATTTTGTTTCTCCTGATTCTGAAGGCCATGAGATGTCTGGCATAAAACATTTTAAACTGTTTCTCCTTTTCTGAATCCAGCTTGTCTCCTTGATCCAACACTTTCCCTTATCTGACTACAGACAGTTATCAGCAGTGCTCTAAAATAACTCCCTTCTTCCCTACATGGTAGAAATTTCTATTCTAGCACTCTGTATTATCATGGTTAATTACAGCTAAGAGATAACAGAGGCATGAAAACCTGTAGCGAGCCTGAAACATTAGGAAGGAAGCAAGGATGAGACTGTGATTTGGATTTAAAATGTCTGACCTTTTGTCATGTGAGCTTTTCCACAAGATATACCATTATTTACATCATCGAAAACATCTAAAATGAAAATTTTCAGGAGCCAATTATATCTGCTGTGCAGCGAGCACAGCTTACTTTGTGCAGCTCCTGGGTTACTTTAACGTAATGGTTGGACCTGTGCATTAACATTGGCATCAGCCCTCCCTGTGAGAGCCTGTGACTCAGTATGAGGTAGTGGCAATCTAACTCAGAAACTCGCTGGCATCCAAATTTTCACTTTTACTGGCTGGCTGAAGCATTGCTTTACTGCTACTTTACCAAGGGAACCTGGAAAGAAAACTGTGGCATTAATGCAGAATACATGAGGTAGATTGTGGTGTTGGTGTTGTGGGTTTGGGAGGGGCTGCACATATGCACTCTTTCCTAACTTCAGTAGTTATACCTTGCCAGCCCCAAGGCCCTATACCCTGTAGGACCCATGCTGTGAGCAGTAATGGCACGTGGGACTTGTTGGGATGTGGGACCCTAATGGAGACCAGCCATGGAATGCCTGCCTCTGTTAAGTAGTAAACTGCTCTGTGCGGAAGAACATCCTGTAGCAATGATGAGTCTACAGTGAACTGTATGACTGTGTCACCTATGGAAGACTGCTTTTCTTCCTCTTTTGGCATGACCAGCTACAGTACAGTAGGCAACATTCATGGACTACCCACATTGCTGCACATAAGATTTAAATCTCGGTTTAAGTACTTTATGTTCCACTAACAGGCACCAGAGATGGATTGCCTTTCTTAACTGTACAGTGAGCCAAATGCTCAGCGGAGGAACTCCCTCGAGGGCTGCGATTAGGGACAGTATGTTGGTATTAGTCTGGATACATGTCTGCATTGACAGAGGGTCCACACATGCACTGATTATACAAAGAACCTTTGTCCTGAAACTATCCTTTTTAAAACCTACACATGCATTTCAAACTAAGTAAATGCTGATTAGTGTGGTAGCTACTGCAAAGGTTTCTCCAGAAGTACAGTAATACTGGACATATTTCTAAACTATTCACTGCAGAAGATAAGCTAATGTGAAACAATGTGGTGGATAAACTGTATTTATGCTTCAGATACTTTTGGAACAGCCTGTGGTACCTCTTACATTGACATATCAATACTGACAGTGGACTAAATGCTTCATTGCTCCTTACAGGTGGATATCACCGTGGTTCCAGCTTGCACTGCGTGAGCATGAGAATGCATTAGGAAGAGATAAGCCAGGTCAGTAGGAAGTAGATTCCACGTGTAGGATAGAAACGATGTGCTGTACATCATAATGTCAGGGATGCTTAGACATCCAACTCACAGATGGGCATTCCTTGTGTGGGTTTTATGTTAGCCAGCAGTTGTATCTGCACACTGAGTGTACATAGTGTAGGCGGATGGAGGAAGAGAGTATGGCCAAAGAGTGTGACAGATGTTCATTTGCATTTGTGCATAATCTGTGTAGTGGGTGTGTGGGGAAGTTATTATGCCCACAACAAGCAAACAATGTGCAAACATTATGGCACCTGCATAAGCTTTCAGTCATGTGTGCATGCATCTATATATTTCTGATCACTAACACAAGATCGGTGTGAAGATCAGAGGGGTTGGATGGACACTTCAGCAAGGTAAATGTCTGCAACCACTATACCCTGCCACTCAGAGTACATTATTATTATTATTATTATTATTATTATTATTATCAAAAAATTAGTACATAGGTTTCTAAAACATAAAGGCCATTCAGTGTCCACGTGTGCGCAAATACCGGTCTTTCACATGTGTCATCAAATTCCGCGCTCCACGCTGAACGAGTCCAAATCCAGCCTTCCCATTGGCTCACATACCTTAAAGAATGACGTACAGCTTTGCGACGTCATCAATTTAGTTTTCTCAGGCTGATGACAAATGGCTCCTGCAAAGACTATGTGTAGGTTTGTATTATTGGAAGAGTAATCGGGGGCGGATATGTTTAGCACATTTTCACAGCTGGCACTCCTGGGCAAAGAGGAATGCAGCTGTCCGTGTCAGTTAGGACATTTTTTTACTTTTGAGACACATTTCTTCTTTTTAGTGTTAATGTAATATCATTTAATATAGCTATGATCTGTGGAGGAAAAAAGACGCATTTAAAAATAAATAAATAAATAATTATGGAAAACCTTCCAGTGGTTTTACGCACGACCCGTTAAGGCGCATTAAGAGAGAGAAAAACGTCTGTGACAGCTGCATGGCATGCCCCCCCAACTTAAAGCTTCACGCCCATTATTGAGCTTAAATATTGAACATTCTTATTGTTTATAACTATGAAAGAAACCTCATATATATATAGGTATTCTAAATGTATTGAAAGGAGAGTTTAGATCATAAACATGTCCATCATTTGAATGCAGTTAATTATAGCTTCTGGTGGAACATGTATCCCAGTCTGTCAGCAAACCGCAGGCTCACTAGACCAAAGGATCACCGGCCGCCTACCTTGAAGCAGCTGTTGTCCTCTCGGTAGTCCTTGGGAAAGGATGTGGTCAGCTCCGGCGGCTATGGTACCGCTCCACAGGGAGAAAAAGTCTCGACAAAGTTTGAAAGGCCACTTGTGTAGTAATGTGTCTCATGAATCCGCTGACATTGATCCTCATTAATAAGAAGAGAAACGTGCACGTTCCCCTAAGTTTGCTCAGCTGGATGCTCAAAAATATTCACGACTGATGTCCTCACTAGTTTCTAAAAGTCTGTCTGCAGTCATTAACTCTACACCGCATGCTTCTTAGGTGCACAAACACAAACATCATGTCAGTCAACTTTGGCATCATTCATATAAAAAAGTATAAATAAAGAGTAGAATATGCAAAAATGATAAATATTTTTCTCCATCAACGTCTGACAGCTTCATTCATATTTTCTAAGTTTTTAAAAGTTACAAAAAAAGCCATCCTGGCAGCGTCAATCATGATCATAATAATAATAATAACAATAATAATAATAATAGTAATTTAAAAAAAAGAAGTTTCCAGCAATGACTCTAATAATTAAATGTGAGTCAGATCATTTGTATGTTGCTGTCTTGAGGGGCATGTAGGTAAGTCTATAGTTTCCCCAAGCATCCAGGTTACACAGAGCGCAGTGAAGTGGCCAAAAGTCTCTCTGCCACTGCTGTCTAATTCCTTCCAGACGGCTGTGTGTGGAGCCTCCTTTATGGCTGCTTCGGCTCCCAAACCCCTTTTACCGGCCTACAACAGATTGGCGTGTTGTTTTAATAAGAGGGGATGGTTTGGGGGGTGTAAGGAGGAGGGATATAGTGGAGAAGAGAAAGAGAGAGAGAGAGAGAGAGAGAGAGAGAGAGAGAGAGAGAGAGAGAGAGAGAGAGACTCACTTATTCAAACTCCTGAGGTAGCGACAGCAGACACACACAGAGAGAGAGAGAGAGAGAGAGAGAGAGAGAGAGAGAGAGAGAGAGAGAGAGAGAGAGAGAGAGAGAGAGACATACACCCATGCCCCATTCAAACCTGAGAGCAGAGCAGGACTGTTGCATGCTCCTGAGAGGCAGTTAAAAACCTCCACGTTTTGTCTTTAATTGCCCTTAAACATTGTATAAAAACTGGCACTAATCAAAGTTTAGTACTGGGCTTTAGATTGAGCCAGCGTTAATTGCCTGACATTAACAATAATGCAGACAATCAGAAATATGAATCCATTAAGTGAACAGCTGGAAGCAAATGAAGAATCCAAACACTCATCTGTATAAGGAGGGCACATGTGCACTTGGAAGCTGGAGCTTGAATGTTATGGAATTTCATTGATTCACAAAAGCTCAGTTCCCAACTTTGACCAGCAGGCAGTGCTGTGCATCACAGAACCCAGAGTCTGGGGTCTGAGATGAACAGTGGAATAGCCAACCAAAATCAGGATTCATGTTTGGCCTCTTATCATGAGACAAAAGTGTTTATCATCATGGGCGCCTGGGTAGCTCATCTTGTAGAGTGCATGCCCATATATAGAGGTGTACCCATCAACGTGGTGGCCGCGGGTTCAACTCTGACCTGCTGCATGTTGGACAAATGGGGGTGATACAGTAGATTGTTCTAATTTCTGCATGGTCTTTGAATGATGGTTACTCCCTCATCTTTACTTTGTGAGAAATCTGTACACACACATATACACTATATTATAAAATATGAGATATCAGGAACTGATTTCTCATGATTTCTGAATTACATTTTCCTTATTTAAATTGAGGGTCTTGTACACAAAGTCATTTTAGGCAAATTTGTGATTTTTGGCTACATAAATAAAACTTAAATTGACAATATTGTATTGAAACCATATGTTTTTGCTAATCATAACGTCATATTTTGCGCTAAATGAAGAGCATCCTTTTTGCAAAACTTCACATTCAGAACGGGAGTATACTGTATATGAGACAAGGTGATGAATAGAAAAAGGGGCTTGTGGTAGGAAACCCCCGGTAGACCTGCATTGTTTATGTATGGTATAGTAAAAACACACAGTTCCCAAGCCCCAGTGGGTCTATCCCTGATTGTACCTGTCAGTGAGCAACATTATTGTCACAGGGGCTATATATTGTTTGGAGCCAAATGAGTCCTCTACTCTACTTTTTTTTAAACTTTTGTACAAGCTCATTTACAGGGTACTTAAGTATTTATTTAAACAAGGGAATACACAACAACGTGCAGGCTTCCTGGAAGAGAGTGTAGAGCTAACACAGTATAGAACAGAGATGTCACTCGCATCCCAGGGAACTTTCAAAATGAGGACCTCAATGGCGCTCATTAAGAAAAGGTTTTTGTTTATTTGTAATTGAAGGATAACAAGTTACATTTTAGCAAAGCATGAATAATAATTTGGGGACATTTCATTTCTTGTTTGATTATCAATAGGACATTTCACTCTGAAAACAGCAAGGGCTGATGGGAGAAAATTGTAACATGCTGTTAATGCCGATATTTAAGAACACCCATCATACACTGTGTGCTAAGAGTGAAAAGTGTTGTTTGTTTGTTTGATTATTCAATTTCCGTCAAAATCCACAGACTACACCACACACTTATTGTGTTGAGTGTCCATATGGAAATACACACATTCTATATGTTCTATGTCTACTACCGTGAGACTCTACAGGCAGGAAACAGCAGCAGAGCATTGGGGAATATATTGAGCAATTATTCTGGGAGGTATAGTTATAGTTAACATGTCACACTGCCAATGTGAGCTTTTGTTTGACTTTTGCTTTTTCCAGCCTGAGATTGAACACAAATCCCCCACACTGACACACCACCGCTCAGCCAACATTATGAGCAGAATATAATATGGCTGATTAAAATCAAGAAAAAAGTCAATAGGTCAGGATTGGATGAGTCTTTGGAAGGGGCTTTGCCAGGTAAGGTTAAGCTTTTAGTTTTACTCATAAACCAGAATCAGGAGCAGGTAGGACTAATGAATACCAGGTGTGCCAGCTGATTGCTCAGGTGCATTAATTAAGCTGATGTTGTCACAGGCATACAATGCTTATTAGGCCTAGTCCACATGTACATGTTTTTTTTCTTTTATTCATTATTTATAAAAACATCTTGCTAACATGAAAATGCTAAAACACAATTGAAGTGCTGTCAAGAACATGGCAAAACAACAGGCGGCCGTATAACCCAGTCACGCAAAGAAGAAAAAGAAGATGTTGGCCAATCAAAAACCTAAAAAAAAGCTGTTACCGAAAGACTACCCACCAACTAGAAGTCCGACAGTCTCGTTCAAGACCAGTGACATTGGCAGCGGGGTCTCTGTTGTAGCAATGTTGGATTATGTAGCATATGGACCTCAGTACACAACAACACACAAATGGCATTTCTAAAAATCTTCAAGTGCAGGAAAATAAACACCTAGAAAAAGCCATATTTAAAAAAAATATACCTGTGTATGTACACGGTGACTAGGCCTTAGACAGAAAATCAACAAATATCATGAACATCAACACCCAGTGCTATTATTGTCCATAGATGTGGTTTATATATATAAAGTGTGTCCTACTTTTGTCTATGTCATTAGCCTTACAACCAGGACATTTGAAGTGATATACACGGGTTTCCTGTTTACAAACATTACAGGGTGTGTGCGCATACCAGGGGCAGAAAGCCAGATTGGTGAGCTGGTCCGCTACTGCAACAACCTTAAGTATTGAAGCTTTCCTTATTGTTTGTATATAACTGCTGACTCAATAAAATGTGATTTTAGTTGGCTCTGTTTGTCTGTCTTTCATTTTGCAGTGTTACTGTGATATATATGTATGGCTATAATTATCGTTTTAGGTTAATGTAATAGCCAATGTTAGCAGCAGGGTTACCCCTGAGTGTACCCCTATGGTTGGTTTATGCCTTAAACTAATGGCCAGGATTTCCGGGAAAAGTTACGATATGTGTGTCTCCATTTCAAAACATCACTGCAGGTTGACTGTTTTTAGCAGCAGAGGTTGATTGTGGGCGAGAGGGCGGCAACACTGTCGTGGTTAGCTCGCCGAAACTCTACTGCAGCTGTCTCGGCAACGTTAGCTAATGTACGCTAGCATACGTACAGGCTCTTCAGTTAGCTTTGTGTGTAGCGTAATAAAAACTCACCCATCTCGTAGGAGCGAAGCTTAATATTTCATTCAATAAAATTATGGTACAAAAGGAGCACTAACGCCACAGGTCTTATGTTGACAACGTGGACGCAGATATAACAAACTCCGAAGGCAGTCGTAATATTTACCTAGCAGGCTAGGCTAACGCTGTTGCGCTAACCTTAGCAAAACATCGGCGTAGCGTTAGCTAGCAGTCTAAACTTGACTCAAGTACTACAGCCCTCACAGGTAGATATCACTTAGCTGAGCAACTGAACAAGCTGCAACTTTTCTGATTGATACAATGGGAGCCTGACTCTTGCATATGACCCCAATCTGCCCTTCTTATGGCTTGAAGCCATAACCTCCGCCGGTTTTTGGAAAAAGCATGCTTCCCCCTAGGTATGTTAAACATCAGGCACCCATCACTGGCTCTGTTTGTACACTTAACCACGCAACAACTCCTTGGCATTTTGACTTATGCTATGCTGCTACAACAACTAGTTACACGAAACACGTCTTCTTTCTGCCCCCCGGTTGCGTGCGCAAGCAGTGATTACGTTGCCGAGAAATCCATGTATGCAACTGAACTAAATACTTTATAACCCAGGCCACAACGGGTTAATAATACGGAAGGGCCCTAGCCAATCAGAATGCATGTTCGCAGCTTCGTTGGCAGGCTAGACAGCGAGCTGCTAGTCAGACGCTGGGTGACACTGTAGAGCGAGGAGGACCTGCTGCTGAACGACAAAAGTCTAACTTTGATAAAAGAGTATTTTAAATACAGTCTATGGAGTAAACACACAATATAACGTAGTCAAATATGAACCGTAACAGCATGTACTTTATAAGCCCGTAGTACTAGTGCTAATGTGTGCTAGAGAGGCCCTGTTACCGAATGGTATGGAGTGAAAAAGTGGAACTTCTGAATTGGTGAGTCTTGGTAAAAGTAAATGAATAAATAAATGCTACACTATGAGATAAAGCTAAATCAGTGATTTGAAGTGAATAGGCCTGGTGTTAACAATATGTGTTTTAATGCCGAAGCAACATCCTAAATGTTTTGTCGAATTTGTTAATTTACCTCAGCATAATACAGCGTGTAATGTTTACACTGAATAGTTCAGGGCATAATGAAAATGTTGTAGCCAATTATTTCAGTATTGGCTTTAAAAAAAATCAAATATATGCTTCTCCAAGTTAAAGGATACATTGTTAAGTTTTATTTTCATAAAAAATTAATTTGTTTAAAACTAGTTATTTTGATAGTGATAGGCAGTGTTGGGGAAGTTACTTTTAAAAAGTTGTGTTTGCTCGTTACTCGGTACTTCTTAAAAAAATAATCCGTTACTTTACTTAGTTACCCCCTATGGAAAGTAACTTTTTACTTTACTCGTTACTTTTATGTTACTTTTAAAAGCAGACGTCTCTGGCAGAGACTGAAGTTAATTATACAAAAACTATCTTTGACCATAAAGCCAATCTCTGGTTTATCAGTGAAGTGTCTGAACTACACTACAGACTGGATTCTCTACTCACAGAGTGACGGCTGATTCATTATGAACGAGTCCAGGTTGAATGCACATCAGCAGGTCATCGGCGTTACACTGTGTTAGTGTATACTATGTAATGTCTGTATCGACTTGTACCGGTCGTGCAGCCACGATGGTCCGTGCATTGTCGTAGACACATGCAGCCTCTTTTCTGGAAATCCTTGAGTGTCCGACACAAGTCCACAGCGGTCCGCTGCGTGTAGCCTATGTATGAGCCCATCTCCACCGCATCCATCTGTGAGGTTGTCAGCTTTGTGTCTGCCTGGCATGCTCTGTTTGTAGGACAGCCGATTTAACCGCCAGTCCTGCGATGTAGTGGCATGTGTCACATAGCCCTCCGCTCAGAGCGCCGTCCAGCAAAAAGGCACGAAGCTTAAAACGCTCTTAAAAGTTAGCGTTGGCTGCTTCTCGCTTGCCATGATTGCTCTGCTACCAGCCTCTGTCACGTCCCGTGTGGAGCTTGTGAGCTCGCAGCTGAGAAGGCAGCGTCGCTGTCAAATCTGTCCCTGGGAAAAGTAACGTTGCGCCGAATTGAAAAAGAAACGTAACCAAATTTTCAGTAGTAGCGCGTTACACTTACTAACGCGCTAACACGTTACTGTAACGCGTGACACACAACACTGGTGATAGGCTAAATAGTATTTTTTAAAGTCAAAGGAATTAACTATTTCTGGTAGTTGAGAAAGACGATCGACTAATGATCAAACCTTTTCAGATTTGTCAGTTTTTCTGAGTTGATTGAAGATGATGGTGAGGCAACTCGGTCCAGACCAGATCCCTGGATTCCTGAATTGAAGATCCTAGAACCAAGACCAAAACCTTCCATCTTCCTGCCAAAGCAGGTAGGATAACACCAAGGTGAGCAGCACCACATATACTTGACTCCCGACTCCACTTGCACACACCCCAAATCCTAGACTCTGACTTACAGCCCCATTTGTCTTGACTTAGCAGAGACTATTTCCCTGTATACCTATTCAAACTCTCACTAGCAAAATAATCATATATATAAACTTGTGTTGTGGATGAAAAGCATTTCAAATCCTGGGAAAGTCCGATGTTTAGTGCAAGGTGCAAAAGCAAAACAGGGGCTTCACAACAAAATCAGATCATAGAAAATACATTTTTCATAACAATAGTAACGCTTGTTCACCCCTAACTATGTTTATAAGTGAACCTGTAATAATAAGTTCCAGTTGTATCACTTTCAGCTGTCTTTACCAATTAACTTCAGGCGTAAGGATGAAAGGTTGCAGGTGTGTAATGGTGATGAAAACACTTTGGCTAGCTGTCTACACTTCTCTTACCTTAGGCTAAATATTGTGTACATGTGTGTATACTGTTTTTTCTCATCTTACAGTGACCTCTTTGAAGTAAAGAACATATGTATAATTTCAGCTCTCATCACCCCTTTGGTGATGCAATGTTTGAATCAACTAACAGTGGTCCTCAACCTTTTTTTGCTAACATACTCTCGTAGCCCTGTCAGATAAACTAAAGTCAGGGTTCATACGTTTTGAAAAAACCTGGAAAAGTTATGGAATTTGAAAAATGCAAATTCCAGGCCTGGAAAGGTTTTGGAAACATAAAAAGACCCAGAAAGTTTTGGAGAAGTCATGGATTTTTTTTTTTAACACAGTATAATAATATGTGATTAATAAATGTATTTCACGTTGTCCTAACCTCACCGTTCTATTCGGGGCGCAATATTACAACTCCCACTATGAACCACATAAATTGTCATTCATTTTATTGTTCAACCTCTGAGGGTAAACATTAACACAGATTTTTATTCTTATTGTATAATGTCGACTGACATTTTCAGGAATACATAGTCATAGAAATTTGCCGAAAAGGTCATGGAAAAGTATTGGTTAAAATAAATATGAACCCTGTAAAGTACTCGGCTCCACCTGTCATGTTCAAAATGTGTGCCTTTGAATTGATTTTGAAATCAGATGGTTTTTTTTTAACACATTTAGTAAGTGGATAATACAATTTCTTTAATAGAATAGAATTGGCAATGTTAAAATCAGTCAAATAAGCATTTGTACTACTAAAGAGTGTCAGAAGCCGGACTTTTCAACCATTTATCCATTACTTTTAGCTAACTATGTTACCATGTGCAGGTGTTACGGCTGAATCAATATGGTGGTATTTTTAATGAAATCATGATTTCAATTTAAAAAAAATTGTTGAGCCACTCTAATAGCTTTTCAAGTACCACCCCAACAACTGCAGAGGTACGCCCTGAAGCATAACAGACTACTTCAATGAATGCATTGTAGGAGGCATGTATCAGCGTTTGTGTTCAAATATCTAAATAAAACATAGCTTTTATGGTGTTAAAAGTGCACTAAATACACATGGGTTTAAACTGGGGAAGATATTTCAAAACAACTCCATGTCCAAGGGATAGGTCTTAAGGTCGTGACACACCAACCAGATGGCCGACCCTCGGCAGAAAAGGCAGTTGGGCTGATCAGTCTCCCCGAGTTGGTCAAAAAAGTGCCTCGGAACACACCAAAGCGACGAGACATAATACGTCTCCATAACAGCAGGCAGCGCAAATCTGTATTGTCGGCCAAAAATGAAAACCGGCGGCTGATTGGACGAACGCGTCACGTGGGTCTGGTTTCTCCGGAAATTCAAAGACAGACTGTCATGGCGGCTTGTTCAGAATACGATCTCATATTGTACTAAAATAGTTTCTGAAAACATTTTAAGCGAGAAATAGGCCATGCAGTTGCTGAATCTGTCTTCATTTCAGATCGACAAAGGTCAGTTTAAAAGATTTTCGTCAGATTTTGAGAGACTCTAGTCCGTGTTAGCACTCTACCAATCAGATGGGTCATTTGAGTCCGACTGCCGGCAGTGCCCGCCTTCCGATTCAACATGTCAAATCGGCCAAAATGAAGGCCGACGGCCCCTCCGACGGACGACGGCACGGAACACACCGAACAAACTCGAGTCACTGACCTCGCCAGACTGCCCGATGGCCGATTATCGGCTTGGTGTGTCTCGGCCTTTGAAGAAGCTGGATGTTTGATTGAGTGTACTTGAATGGGTGGAAGGTATAAATCAGAGCTCAGTGAAGTTTAACCGCAGTCGCAAATCAGCTTTGTCTCAAGGCGTGGTTTTAGGGCGTGAAATGCCGTTTCTAGACAGCTCAATCAGAAAGCCACTTAAAACAGGCCGCTGATTGGATGTTGACATCAGGTCTTCTGACTGACTGGTGGGATTATATCAGAGACACAAGCGCAGACACACACACACACACACACACACACACACACACACACACACACACACACACAAAATGGACTAAGTCGGACCTGACACAGTTGTATGGTATTATCCAACACACACACACACACACACACACACACACACACACACACACAACAGACTTTAATGGTTTCCCTTCCTCCCTTCTCCGTGACATAAAGGGTGTTACTCCAGGAGTTTAGGTCCAATTGGTACCATGTGTCTGTACTTTCAAATACGTTGCAACCTTCAGTCTATGATTTCCTCACGTCTCTCTGGAGGGCTGTATGTTAGGCTGTGATTTTCCCAAATTTTGGAAAATGGGCTAAGTATTCTTTTCCGACCTTCCAAAAAACGGTGCGGGTGACAATCGGTCATCTGCAAGGAATGATATTTCGGCAGGGCAGAAGACAAAGCAGGAGCTTTGTATCATTAGAAAGCAGTCATTTTGATGACACAAGTGTGACCAAAGCAATAAGACTGAGTAAACCAATCAGAGTTTTTTTGGTAATGTCTTTTGCACTGAAACCATGTTTTCAAGCAAAGGAGCACAAAGTTTAAACATTTAAAAAAAAAATACACGTTTTAATCTTTTCCTCCCAACAGACAGTCACTTGAGGTGGAACAGTGTTGGTAATGGATAAAAATAACCTTTGAACCCTAAGAGGAAAGCATCTTCTTTGTCTTCCTCCTCCTCCCTCCTTTGTCTGAGTGCTGCCTCAGAGTTTCCACTAATACCATGATAACCTGGTCAGCTGGAACCTATAGTCAGACACACACATAAACACCAGCTCGGTGACAGCACTGCCCTTTCGCAGAACAAAAAACACTGAGATAGAGAGAGAGATGGACTTGATTCTTAGGGGAAAAAAAGAGAGACAGAGCAGAAGACTGAAGCAATCAGTATGGCACTTGAGTTGATCTGCTCAGATTGAGTGTGTGTACTCATTGTGTTGTGGTAAGACACAAATGACTCAGCGCAGGAGAGACCATGTTCGTGTCGAGAGCCAGAAAGATTGGAGTAAGAGGGTCTGGCCGGGGATACCCCACCCATCTTGTTGTGGTATCGTTATCTTGGTGATAGTCAGACCTGTCTCCACGGCGTTGTGGAGGAAGGTTCCTTTTTTTTTTTTTTTTTTTTTTTGGGCTTTTTCCGCCTTTAATTGACAGGACAGTTAGGTGAGAGAGGGGGAAGACATGCAGGAAATCGTCACAGGTCGGACTCAAACCCTGGACCTCTGCGTCGAGGCATAAACCTCCATGTATATGTGCGCCTGCTCTACCCACTGAGCCAATCCGGCCACAGAGGAAGGTTCCTTAATAGGAGAGAAACGTGCTCTGGTTTATTGGCATTTCTTTAAACCAATCACAATCGTCTTGGGCGCCGCTAAGTGCCGGATGCAGCAACGGTGCCGCTGCAAAATAGCCTCGGGAAGGAACTTGTTTTGGTGGAACATGTTCAAAAGTTGTTTTAGACGTGCAACAGAAATTTGATTGGACAAATAGTCTAGCTAGCTGTCTGGATTTACCCTGCACAGATCTGAGGAGCAGTTAACCATAGTCCTCAGAAATCCACCAGAGTCTAGAATGCCAACACAAAGAAAGCGGAAGGTCACGGACATCCGGCAGAACTATCCCGTAAACGAAACGTCGTAGATATAGACTACCTTGGTGATTTTTAAGACCAGACCACCGTGCAGAATTAGAGGAGTAATTTAAATGCTTTAAAGGATAACTCTCTCCTTATACTTGCCTTTTGTTTTTCTTTCTCTGTCTCTCCTTTCTTTCCCCATACTTTTTCCATATCTCGCCACCCCCTTCTCCTCCAATGGCCCCGTCCTCCTCAGTCTGACGTCTCGGCCTCCGCTGGGTGTTATTTGAGGTCACACAAACCTCAGGGCCACAACCTCTGAGAATTACAATCTACAGACATGTATTCAATCATCATTTCCCCCCTCACAGGACAATGAGCAGCATTTACCCACAGCTCCATATGTCTGCAACATGGCAGCATAGAGAGATTCTAATATTACAAGCCAAAAATGACTCCCATGTACATCTGTCAAATGTGTGTGACAAGCGTACACTGTACTGTGTAACTGGCAGCAGAGTTTCTGTTGACATTTCAGCACAGCACAGACAATCCAAAAAAAAATCATAAAACATGTGACAGCTAGTCGGATGAAATTGAACAATGGTCCGGTTAATTTCTAATGTGAAAGCATTTTTTTTTTGATGGTTTTGATGCTTGGACTTATAGTGTCATGTTATAAGAGCAGGGAAGCTTTTACAAGGAATAGCTTAGTGTTTTGTGTGTACGTAGTATGTGGTTGAACAAGAGAGAGTGATGGTGGATGAGCTCAGAGCAGACAGCTGTCGGTGATCGGAATGGTAGTAAATGTACAGTGTAGGTTTCAGTTTGGCCATGAATAAAAAATGCTGCTCCTCAAGTCCAAGCAAAGTTCCCGTGTCTTGCTTGCTTCTCAACAACGCAACAAAATAAAATGAGCCGCAGGAGTCAGTTGGAAAAAAATCTCTCCGAAATCCTGACACTAGAGAGAGGATACAAGAGGAGGGGGAGCCCGTCTACAAACCAATCAATGTCAAGTATAGCAAGACTCATCTCACGCATGTGACGATGCACGTAGGTTTTTATGTATAGTTCTTTAAAGCGCTCGCATAATTGCAATGTGAAACCAACACTAACCGGATCAAATGTATATAATGTAACAAAAACTAGAACCTTGGTTCAGACTTTCAGGTGTGAAAAGGCCCTCAGGCTGTGACCAAAATTACTCCCAAATAACTTTACCATAACATTTTGAACAGAAAGCCTGCATTACAAACTGAAGGGATCTGGAAGACATGGGAATTTAGAAAAAATGCGATTGAGTCACATCATGGAAAATGTAAGATGCGGGCGCCAGGATAGCTCAGTTGGTAGAGCCCATATATAGAGATTTACTCCTCGACGCAGCGGGCCCAGGGTTTGATGCAGTGGCCCTTTGCTGCATGTCATCCCTCCTCTCTCTCCTCTTTCATGTCTTCAGCTGTCCTGTCGAATAAAGGCCTAAAAATGCCCCAAAAAATAATCTTAAAAAAAGAAAGAAAATGTATGATGCTAGGGATGAAAAAAAAAGGTTATCTCAGCCTCCATTGTTTCAATTTCAACCATTCTTTTGATAAATCTTTCCCTCACAACTCCCCCAACTTTATGGAAGTGCAATATTAGATCACTGGAGTAGCACTTAATGCCAAACTCATAGATCTTTTCTATAACAATTAGCTTTGCTGTGTGTCAATTTGTTTCTCCTCAAGTTAAAGCATACAGTATTACTATACTGTTACTGTAATATGCTTTGAAGTGTGGCCATTTATATATATGTGTATGTATATATAAAAAAAATTCCCCACTTTCCCTATCCTGGCCGGTCCTGTTCCTTCAAGCTCGGGTCCTCTATCAGATGCCTGGGAGGCTGAGGATTTTGCGCAGTATCTAAGCTGTTCCTAGGACTGCACACTTTTGGACAAACATCTCAGATGTTGTTCCTGGAATTTGCTGAAGCCACTGTCCCAGTTTGGGTCAGTAGCGATTACCACTGGAACCACTGTTGCCTTTACTTTCCACATCTTCTCTAGCTCCTCTCTAGGCCCTTGGCATTTGTCAAGGTTTGTTGCTGGGATTGCAACATCTATCACAACTGCTTTCTGCTGTTTGTCGACCACCACAGTGTGTGGTTGGTTAGCGATCACCATTTTTATATATATATATTTATATATATATTAGGGCTGTCAAACGATTACATTTTCTTAATCGCGATTAATCGTTGAATTTCTATAGTTAATCGCGATTAATCGCATGTTTTATCACATTATTAAAATTCTATTATTTTGCATTTCAGAACAGTTTTTAAGTACATATTAACAATGGAAAGCCATTCTTACCAGTGGATCTTGATTGGGAATCAAATGAATGCAAAGAAAGTGACTTTATTATTATTATTATATATTCTAAAAAAAAGAAGGGTACTAAACAGTTGGCGACATTAAAGAACGGCTTGTTTATTGCTAAGGCCATATCGCCAAAATTAAATGTTTAATAATAATCACTATAACAATAACTTATTTTACTAGTAAATAGCTGTTGAATGACAAAAACAACCACCAGATGGGAAAACGGCATTTAACAACAACTTTGAATGCACCATGAGGCTGTACATTACCAGTTTCAATGAACGCACCGTCTGTGCTTTTCCGACAACGGCAGCTACAGACTGCTACATCCCGGTGTTGAATCCTCTACAGTGAATACAGTCACACTTTACACCGTTTAGCGTTAGCTGTCAGCATTGTAACCGCCAGCTACTAGCTAGCAGTAGGCTAGCGTTAGCTGCTGTCGAGTATAGTGTTAACTAGCGTCACATGCAGCAATGTTTCTGTTGCCTGTAACGTCTGTTTCACAGCATCAGAGAGAAGCGCAGACATATCAGTGGCACCAGAATGAGGCACCGAAATCCGTGTTGCTATTCCTGCAGTAGCAGGATGTGTTACGAGGAAGTACGGCAAAATAGTAGCAAAAGTCGAGTGAAGTGAAAATAAATTAATAAATGGCGGCATGCGATTAATACGAATACAAAAAATGAATGCATTATGCTCGGCCCTTAATCGCATCGCGTTTAACGCGTTAATGCTGAAAGCCCTAATATATATATATACTGTATATATACATTCTCACACTCTTGACAGTCCCAGTCCAACACACGCTTATATAATGGAGCAGGTCTGAATGACCTGTGTTAAGCAGGAAGTCTGCTGCATTCATTACTGCCTGTGCTCTCCTCTCCTCTGCTTCAAAGAGCTGCTCAGAGTAATGGTCGCACTCCGGGGGACTTGGTGGCTTTTATCTGAGCGCTAAGTGACAGTTACTAATGGGTACTTTTTGACTGTGTTTTCACCGTGACCAGAAAACTGGTGTTATTGGTTTGTTGTAGAGTGATTGGCAGTGGGGGGCACGCTGTTGGATGTTGAAAGCAGGGAAAGGAAATACGCTGCGTGTTTTAAATAGCGTTTATTTAAAAAAAAAAAAAGTATAACGAAACGCAATATGTGGCGGCCGGTGTTGATTGTATGGCGCACCGCCACAAATTAGTCTGTGTGGGAAACACTGGAGTGTAAAAGTATTAGATGACGTGGCTAAGCAAGTGTCGCATAAGGTTGCAGTGGTGCTGTGCTGCGCTAAATGCTAAAGAGGGAAAGTTGTTGATTTTTAACCCTCCTGAATCGAGTCATCCAGCAGAGAACAGGCGGGTTAACGCAGACCTCTGGGTACTGGCGCCATTCAAGCTAGCTTGGTTGGCATGGGGCTACCGAATGTGTTTACTGAGGTAATGAAGCAAGTTAGAAGGGGGACATTTTCTCATAGACTCCCATACAAGCCGACTTATTTTTGCAACCAGTGGAGTTGCTCCATTTTGGAAATTAGAAAGAATGCAGGTTACTTCCGCATTGGCTTCACTTTTCGGATCCCGTAGTGCCGTCCATTAATTTTTACAGCTATGGTAGTAAATCATAAGGAATGAGACCTTTGTGGTGGTGCTGGCCATAAAGGGAGACTAATGGTGTGTTGCAGGTCACTGCACGTGATGTAATGGATCTATACCACAAAAACAAAAGCTATACGACAGTGTTAAATGAACTGATCTGTAATGTGGTGTCACAAACTGCTCCACTGCCAATAAATGGCACAATTACTTTTCAGACTCATTTTTCATTTTTTTAACCAATAAATTCATATGAACATTGACAAAAAAGTTGCACCACAGGGTTCATTAGCTGTTTTGGTGATTTCAAAATCACAGAATTATCCAAACCAGAAAAAAAAAAATTCTCAGGACTTCTCATTCATCTTTTTATTAAGTTTATTCTAATTTGTTTTCATCTTATCTCAACTTTCTTATGAGTTAATCAGCAATTTGCTGTGTGGACTCAAACCAGACCTTAAAAAAAGCTTTTTATTGTGAAGCCATACAAATGAATGTGCCTAGACCAAACCTTAGGGACTGTTCGTTATTTATTTAAGGGGCCACTGGAGGAGTTTTGGGGCCTTTAGGCTAAAAAGGCTTGACCCTCCCCTCGCCAGTAATAATTTTTCTATGACCCTTCAAAATGATTTGAAAAAGAGGCATGACCCTCCCCTTATGTGCTAGTTTGCGTTTAGCAAAGATGTACAGATGCCATTTGATTTTTTTACAGCCACGACATACATGAGTTAACCTCTGCATTCTCATCTTACACATCACACTCCTCTGTTATGGTGTGGTGGCCATTTCAGTAGATTTACTCACTAACATTGTTGTGGAAACACAATAAGCATGGAAACTAAATGCACACTTCCTGCATTACTGCATTACTTCAAATACTAACTTACTTACTACTTACTACTTGTTTACTAGTTACTCCTGTAGTAAACTAGTATTCACATGAAATAAAACAATAAAACATTGAGACCATTCAGCAAAGCACACTGGGAAATAACAATTCAACACTGGTTGCTATGGATTCGTCACTAGGCTTCCTCAGTCATTGTATATTTTAGCACATAGGTAAAGCTGCCGAAGCTGAACATTATATTCCAACATATATGTTTATTTTTAAAGCAGATTTTAAATTACATTGTAACAATTTAACAGTTCGCCCTTATGAAATCCAATTGCGGCACGGCTGTCTTGGAACGCAATAGACAGACGGTGGCGGAATGCTCCGACGCTTCAATTCAACTAAAATGTAACAGTGAACAAACAGTGTTCGACCTACAGTCTGTTGAGATGCTTCTCCAAACGCAGAAACGAAGCGCAGTCACACCATAAAACGTTAAGACACGTTGAGAAAAAAGATCCGTATTTTGCCGTGATCCAATGACACGGAAAAAAAGTAATCCACAGCGATCAGTAGATCCACAAAAAGGATCACGGTGTATCCAGCAAGGCCGATACGAGCGTCACATTCACCAGCCAGCTCCAAACAGGTGAACGAGGCCTCTCCACTTTAAACAAAGTGGAATAAACGTATAAAAGTCCAAATCTACACAAAACCCGCAATCAGTTAGTAAGCTGACATCACATTTATATACATGGCAGTTCTTTTGCGTCCTGCTGCTCCCATCGTCAGCCAGGTAATATTTTTTTTTACTAAAGCAGTATATGAAATCTGATGTATTACCTACCACCATTTAATTGTTTTGTGTTATTTAAGCTATTTATAAAATATCTGGTCATGCCAAATGTAATTATTCCACTCATTTTTTAAACAATGCAATTACCCGTTTCAGTCCCCTGGTGGCTCCCTCTGACCCCCCAGCAAACTCATGGGTCAGACCCATCTGGTAGCGAAAGAGGGCCGAGACTGAGAGCTACATGGAAAAATATGCACCCAACAAGCCACTTTGAAATTTTGCTGTTTCATGAATACAAAAGTTGGGTGTTCAGCATAATTTACCATGGCGATGTAACCCAGTAATAAGTGACCCACCGCCGTGATACACAAAACCCTGGGTCGAACCTACCTCGGTAACCCCAAATCTTGCTTTTAGTATAGGCCTCACGTGGGGGACAGCCTGCTGTGTAGATCACAAGACTTCAACACATGACAACACACACCTCATCAAGCAAGACAAGCCTTAACTCAACTGTCACAGAGCACACGGGGTGTGGATTACAAGCATGACATTAGTTACTGATGTTTTCACCAAAGCCCTGCCCTCCATATATCATGGTATGTAAGAGGTCTTCATAAGGGCAATCGGAAGACATGTAAAGATGTTATATGTATTGTCTGGGAATCAGACATTTTCTGTCAATTGCCCACTGTGCCCACATTTTTTACCATTTATCAGTTTTGCTTCACCACTGAGCTAATGCTGCACTAGCTGATTTTCCTCAAACAGTGGAGGGTGATGGGGAATATGGGAGACATGATATGAAGTTCAATGAACTGGATATGAACCCAGGAACACGTGCATATATCATATGCCCTCTGTACCCTGTATAAAGCTATATCCTGCAGTTTACTTCTTACACAAATCAAATTTAGGACAAAGACACTGCATGCATACGCAACCAAATAAGCCTGCTGCTTATCTACACTGTCTTTTATTTCTCTATTAGCTTTATTGTTGTTGGCTTAATGTTATCTACACCCTGTTTTAATCTTTTAATTATCGTAATCTTCATGTTGTCTTAATTTAGAGATTTCTTGATTCTGGTTCTGCCTCTGCAATGATGTGATAAAAGCATCCAATCTCATATCTCATCTTGTTTGTGATCTGAATAAGACCCTTTGATAATGTCAGTATGTGATATGTGGGCTTTTTAACCCATTACATTATCAGAATACCCTGCTGTCTGAACACTCTGTGGCCCTTTTTTCTTTGCTCGTTGGTCTTATCTGAACAGACAGACAAACATGTGACAGAACTGGACCCCTGCTAGTTCAGAATCAGAGGAAGTTTGGGTCAAATTCTTTTCTCTGCAACACCTCCACCTTTGGTGTGAGACACACCAGCTCTCTCATGCAGAAATTCACATCCACACACACACACAAACACAAACAACCTTACACATAAACGTCCATCCTAAAGTTGATTTGTTAACTGGATTGCCATAATTATATGCGTAACACACTCACACATAAACCAAAGCCCTGCTTTTCCTTTGATTCAGACGTGGTCAGTGGCCAGACATAATCGCTAAGGTGATCTCCAGGGGTCAGAGTGCAGAATGTTCGGGATCCCACAGGTCACATGTGACCCTTCAGGGCTATGCTCGCAGAACCAGCTGGAAAGTCATGTATGAGAGAGCTGCAAAATGAAAGGGTCTGAAACCTTTATAAGCCCCCAGCAAAACACAAGAACATCTGAACAAGCTGCAATATGTCGAGGTCTGGATCTCTTTTGGCCTGTGGTGCAAAGCTGTCTATTGTGGTGGATGGTTTTAAATTTCATTCCAGAATGAGTATTTACAGTAAGTCACAATTTGCAACAACTCTGCTCATCATTACGCACTGAATGACTGGCAATCATAATTTACTGAGCATTGTATCAGAAGATATGAAGAAACTATTGTTTTCCTCAGGGATTTCACATTTCAAATCATTTTTGTTTTTGGCATGCATATCCTTGTATTGTTTTATCAGGAATAGGCTGTCAATATAGTCTTTCCCAGCTGCATGTCATGAACTTAGTCACCTCGGTTTCTTCTGCTTCCGTTGGTCTGAATTTCTCCCAACACATGGGATATGTTGATAAAACTGAACACTTCACCAAAAGCACCAGGTTTCCTAACAACCCCCACAATGATACTTTTCTTGTTTGATATGAGGACATGCAATTACATTAACTTAACTTCATTTAAAATTGAATAAAGAAGCCTATATTGAGTCATCTGTGAAGCATTTAAGCTTAACCAAAAGTAGCACCCATGTAATTGTACTCCGAATGCTCCATTGGTACAGAGACCAAAGCACCCCCACAGAGAGCCCTGTCAGCTCCAGATCTCCCAGATACATCACTGTCACTGATTTGTAAACACTGTTTCCTACTTTTACGCTGCAAAGAGGATCCTTTAGTTCTGTCATCCTTCAGGAGACCTGCTAATTTAGTGATAAGAGACTCATAGAGCATCCATGTTGTTGTAGGCAATGTCTTACAGAGAAGAATGCAGAGAAAAATGCATACCTACGCGGGGGGTGCACATTTTAATTGCATCACTCTGCAGTCCTGTCTTGTCACAGCCTTTAAATAGAAGGGCTGTCAATCTTTCTTTTTTTTCATTCCTCTCCCAGCTGGCCTGATGGAGATAAAGCAGAGAGTATATTGGCCACACTGTTGAAGCGCAAGTATATTTCATCCAAGGGTCAGAGTGGATAAGCTACAGCTGTTCAGGGGTGATATGGACCTGGTGCCTGCAGTGATCGATAGTTTGAAAGTTTCTAGTCACTGCCCCCTCTAACCCGCTGAGCGATCCATTGATCTCTCACTCTGTGGCTCTTGCACCTTGTCGTTAATGGTCACCTGTCTTTCACACAAATTTTCTCTGACTCCAAAACTACACTGGTCATTACTTTCCTGCTGTGTCTCTGTCTGCCTTATGTATGGCCCTTCTGTTCAGTGTCCATTCTCTCATTATCTAAGACTGTCTGGCTGCAGACCTCCACTGTGGGGTCTATTCCAGTCCAGTCTCCACTGTCAGGACACCTCCACTGTCAGGATGGGAAAGGCATGCATGCAGAAAATACAAAATAAAATCATCTAAACTCTTCCGGTAAAAGTAGTTTGGTCTTTGATTTATATATTAATAGCCTTACTAATCAACATTGGAAAGTGCAAACGACTAATTCCGATAATGTAATATTATTTTGCCGATCCTGTCCATACTATAGGCTACGCAACATGCAGTCAGATGTCTTTTTCAGACGCAATGTAGCCTATGTTAGTCAAAATACAATAAACTCTGTGTAGCAACATTGTCAGAAAAATATACACTTTTCTTGTTGTGGCCATATGTATTTACTTCAAACAATTACCCTCATATTTCATAAGCTTCAACTTTTTGTTTGAGATACTTATCATGTAAGAACTGTTCTGCTGTGTGCTATTACAGTAGTTGGACCCACTCTTATAGGATATATATTTATAATTTGAGCTTTTCTTTTTTGTTTTTGTTTGTATATTTAACCAGCGTATATTTGCACCTTCATATGTGAGGTTCAATAAAATACAAACAAATAAAAAACAGGAACTTAGCTCTGTCTTCCTCATGTTATAATCAAAGTTTCATTAAAAAACAAAAACAAAGGGAAATATAAGTCCTTTATTTAGGATATAAACGCACAGCAAAGCATATATGACACAGTACCACAGTCCGGCACTGGACTGGGCTGGGACGATATGCTTTTATCCCGATTCGATTCTTTCACGATAACATGACTGCCGATTCGATTTGTATTGTGATTTTGATTTATTGCGATTCTAGAAGTATTGCGATTCCATAGTATTGAGTATTGCAATTTTATTTTCCTTCTTTAACAAAAACAAAAGTTGAGTTATACACCAGAGACAATATATCATGAGACATTTCTAAAAACTAAAAATGCACATCAGGCAGTCAGTCTGACATTTATTTAATTTGTAAAGAAGTACAGAACATGGATTTCAAAAAAAAAAAAAAATCACGATACTTACAATTTTCGGTACGATGTACCCTAATACCCTAGTACGTATGTCTATTATTAATATTTTACACACATTTACAGTAACGTTAACACTTCAACTTGAAGACCAACAGCCAACTTAACCTAAAAACTGTAAACATCAGCGTGAAAACAGATCACAGCGGGAGAGGAGTGAGAGAAGAAGAGCGGAAAGCGAGCAGACTGTGGTTTTGAAGTCACATTCAGTCAGTTGTTTCTTGGCATTCGCAGTAGGTCAATAGTGTCTCTGTCCGGTTATTTCCAAAAATCAACACACTTCTTGAACCTGATTTATATGCGCACACACACATAAGTACTAATATAAATAAAAAACAATTTGTCATAGAACAGAATGTGAATCAAGACTAAGGCAGCCCGGCATTTAAAAGCGCAGCCTCCTCAGCCATTCGAATGAGACCAGTCCCGCGGTGCAGCAGGGGTGCCAACGCAAAACAAGTTGAACCTGGCGCTGTCAGTCAGCCAGATATGTCCAAGCTCACTTTCGGTAGGTTACATTGCAACGTATATTTCTACTGTTTACCTCGTGCTCGTTGCAACGAAAAAGAAAATAATTACTGCTTTGATAACTTTCAGGAGTTGTAAAATCCTGTCTCCCGTTTTAGCATCTGTTCTCTGGCTCTGTTGTTCCTAGTCTAAAAATGCATGTATGTGAACAAGTGATGTGAAGGATCGTTTTTGGAAGTGGAAGTATAATTTAATACTGAGCTAATGGATCTACTATCTTGAATGTTTCGATCACGAATGGACATTTTTAAGTACAGGTGGTGTGGCAGTAGTTCAGTCCGTAGGGAGTTGGGTTGCCACTTCAATACCCCATACAGGGGCGCCTGTCCATGGGCAGCCGCAGGCCCCACATCTCTCTATTTGTGTATGTATAGGTCCAGTGCATGTGTATATAATCACTGAGAGTGAATTGTGTGTTTTGATCATAATGTCAGAGTGTGTCCTTTGAAGACACCTTAGGGCAAATCCATCCTCACTGTGAGTCAGTTTAGAGGGGCAACACATATTTCTTGCTGAGTAATACTTTATGTATAGTAACAAAATTAGACACACTCACAACCATAGTTTTGAAAAGCAGCAGTACAGCAGATGCCTGCTTTATTTAGACCTTGTAAAAAAAACATTCATATGCTGATGGCTCAGGAAGTGCATTGGTTTAGTTTTGTCTTCTCAAATAGAAAAGTCAACCTCTCGACCAATGAATGTGTTCCTAGATATGAATACTTAACACAATAAAAGCAGAAATCTGCCTAACTAGGGTGGAGACCTTGATGGGACGCTACAGATGATTATGCTTCAGTCAGATTTGGTTACAGGAGTTGTGGTCCAATTGAGGTTTGACACAAATTTTCTGGATAGTAAAGCGAAATCTGTCATTGTCTGATCAAAAGCAGACTAAATACTCACCCAGAACTTGCCAGGAACTCTGCCAGTATAAATGTTGAAAGAAACATTTCAGGTGCCACAGCAATGTGACATCATGAGTTTGCATAAACATACACGCCATATACGCCACTTTCCTAAAGCCAAGAGGCGTGTTATCTGTACGCATTTTCAGCTGTCCGCGTGTATGTCTACGTTGTATACAGCTGACTGCAGTCTGCAACGTCTTTCTAAAGCCACGTGGCGTGTGGGGGTTGGGTTGAAAAGAATAAACAATTTGGATCAGGAAAAGAAGAACAGGATTGGGTTTAGGAAAAGAACAAACGTGGAAAGGAAACATCACACGAGGGACGCAAAGGAAATGCCACATGTGGGACATGATCCCCACTCTCCTGGGTGAAAGTCCTGTGTTTTACCCATTTACCCATCCGCCACCCCAACCAGCCAACCAACCTTCGTACATGTGTACATAACAAACCATTGATCAGCCAATGCATGTCTTAATAAAGAACTGTGTTATTAAAGATCTGATGAGGTCTTGGGTCCATGTTTCTGTTAATAGAGGAATACCTCAGATGATATGGCATTGGGAGCTAGCTAAGCAGCCTGCTGCCATCTAAAAGAGATCCATAACGGCCTATTATCTATCTATTATGGTCAACAGTCCTTCAATTTGTGTCTGTTACCATGTGAGATACCTTCTGGGGGTCACGGGAGCATTTCAGTAAGTTCTTTGTGGATCTGGATCTATCAGTTCTATTTCAGAGGACGGCAAGTTTAGGAATATTTCCTGACAAGTATCCTGGTTATTGTCACTCACTACTCCATATAGTATATAATAGTCCGGATTAGGGTTGCAAAGGGGCGGAAATTTTCCGGAAACTTTCCATGGAAAGTTTAGCTGGGGAATTTTGGAAACACTCCAATTTGGACACTTTCATGGGAATTAACGGGAATTAATGGGAATAAACTGGATATTTTTAATATTGCTTTCCATGGAAAGTTTAGCTGAGGAATTTTGGAAACATTCCAATTTTGATTTAGTATGGTTAGTGGGCAATACAATTAACACACACAGACTTATACTAGCAATGGGTTTTGTATTACCCCCCCAAAAACTCCCGTATTTTAAAAACTAAATGTTGGCAAGTATGGAGTAGCCTATGCTGATTACTGCGTACGTGCATGTCATTGACGAATATAGGGAGGACATTCAACTGAAGTTGCATTAAATCAGGTTGTTTTTATGATTATGCTGCAAGATGTTCTTTTTTTCAACTACATTTACGTTCCCTGTTATAAACAAACAGTATTATAACCAGCAATATTAAAAATATCCAGTTTATTCCCATTAATTCCCATGGAAAGTTTCCAACTTTGAAAATTCCCAGAATTTTGCAACCCTAGTCAGGATTGAGTCAAAATGTTAGGAAAGTGCACGATTTGGATGAGAATGTCTAATAAGTCAAGATAAGGTGGCACAAGGTGCTTGGAAAGCTGGGTCTTGAAATAAGAGCATGTGGCACTGGGGATATCAGACTCTAGGGCCATAAGAAATCTATGTTACAGTTCTGCTAACCTTACTTCACCTCTGTTTTACTCTACAAAGCCCAGAGTGTTTTCCAAAGGGTTTTTTTAATTTGAGAAGAGTAAGAGGAACTTCTCTTGACATTTCTTTGCTGGTTGTTTTATG